>NC_088925.1:11050000-11070000 GCF_038396675.1 Hydra vulgaris | reverse complement strand
CTTTCTCAAATACGGCATTCAGGAACCAATAATAGGTTAAGTCAAAGACAGGAAGATTTAGATGTTTAGTTCACAGCTGCCCTATGATTTGACTGCTGCCCAGAAGAAGAGTTAAAGGCAATAGCATAATTGATCTCGATTTTCCGCTCTATCTGGTTTCTGAGAACCTCGTTGCCCTCAGCTGCACCATAACAGGATGTAAAAGAATGTAAATTAGCAATAACAGGATGTAAAATGGCAAATTGTGCAATACAAAGAACATGAGGAGAAACACAACTCTGTTTCCATGAAAGTTTTAAATGGAGTTAAAAGAACAATGATGTCAATGGAGAGACACACCTAGTACTTAGATAAAACCTTTGTTCTATTTGCTCTCCTAGCCCTGAACTTCCTGATGTAGAGAGAGAAAATATTGCAAAAACATTACTCTCTAAACCAGTTTTTGATCAGTTTTTTCTGATCGTTCAGAGAAGTCGCATTGTAAACATAGTTGGACCTGCTCTTGCAGTTAACCTCCAACCATTATCACATCGTCGTAATGTTGCTTCTCTTTCTTATTTCTCCAAATACTATAATGGTCACTGCTCTAAAGAGCTAGCGTCTCTTGTGCCACCTACTAAAATTCATTCTCGTATCACTCGTCATTCAATTAAGTCTCATCCTTTTTCTATGAATATTCCTATGTGCTCCAAAAACGCGTCTAGTTTTTTTCCTCGAACATCAGTTCTTTGGAATTCGCTTCCTTCATCTTGCTTTCCTGATTCACATAGTTTGCAATCCTTTAAGTCGTCTGTCAATCGGTATCTTGCTTTACAATCCTCATCTTTTCACTTCCAGTAACATCCAACTCTAATAAGTAGTTGCTTGCAACCTTGTTGGAAACAAAGATAATTTAAAGAAGTCTAACTTGAGAAAAGAGCTGAACTTTAAGCAAGAAGAGCAACCAAGACTTGCTCTATTAATCGGAGAGAACTCTTTGTTTATCTTTAATTTATTTACCTGACTAGAGTGAAAGACAAACTACGCTCACAATGAAAATTAATGCAGAGTAGGCAAACAGAGAAAAAAATTGTACATTATATTTAGGCATGCATTGTGCATATTATCATGGATTATGCGTATTAAAAGTATATTATATTATCTTTATATATCATGATTTCAATATTTATATTGCCAAGTGATTTATTTTTTTAATAGAAAATACATTGGTTTCAAATTATATGATTTAATTGAACTTTCCATAATGTTGGGGGGGGGGGCGTCACCCTCGAATTAACGAGGAGGTTTTCGAAACTTTATCCAGACTATGTGGAATAAAAACTAGGGATTGCGGTTTCCCGGACTTTTTCCATTCCCGGGATAGCGGGAATTATCTACATTGTTCCCGGGATCCCGGGAAAATCTTCATCAGAGAAAATATAAATAACTAAATACACCTTTCTATTTTTCTATTTATTTTTTGTAACTGTTTACAACTTTAAAGTGACTTCTGAGAAAAACCAGTGCATCGAGATGAATGTCGATCAATCTAGTTCTATAGTTGGTAAAAAAAAATCCAGTTGAACTAAACACCCTTTCAGCCTCTACACTGGAAGGACGAATAGTTAAAAGCGCATTATAAAGCATATCTAAGTTATGCGATCTTTTATTAGTAGCTTCAAACAGATTGAATTCTTGACGCATAATTGATTTATTGCACTTGACTTCAAAAACATCTTTTTTTTTACAAATTTTTCTAATCTGGCAGCCATAGATTCAGATAACTGATTTATATCAATAATACTATTGTTAAGTTTTCTATCGCTATCTTTTTCTTTTTCTATATTTTCAGTTATGGAAAAAAGTCGACCAGCTATTTCAATCGCTAAATTTATCAAAACTGCTTTAGATGGCATGCTAAATAAGTCATCATCCATATCACTTTTTGAAGGTTGTGGATTATCTAAAAATTTTAGTAAACCAACAAGATCTTTTTTTCTTCTTTGACATATTCTTTCAATTAAAGCATTTTTAAGATCTTTTGCTAGGTAGCAATCTTGAACATCAAGTTCTTTAACCATAAATTTTAATGTGTCATCAGCTGTTAATAAAGTTGCTTCCCTTCTGCAAATCATTTCAGAACCTAAGACAATAAGTTCCAGACTCATCATAATCATCGTCATCATCAAAGACATCATCTTCAATATCTTTGTCATTAGTACTTTGATTATTATTTTTACCTTTTTTTATATATATTACATCAACAACGGCTAAATGTATTGCGTGTGCAAAACAAAGTTGATATTCAGAAGGCGAAGTATATCCTAATTTTTCCATAACAGAAGCACCATCAGTTGTTATGCAAACTACATCATTTGTAAGACTTATATTAAACATGTTTAATTTTTTGATGAGTAGTTCTAGGCAATCATTTGAATTGTGCGATCCTAACATTCGCTCTAATCCAAGATTAATAAAGCCTTCATTAAAGTGAAGATTTATATTCATAAATCTTCTGTCATGTTTTGAATATTCATCCAAATCTATACTAAACTTGCATTTTTTTTCTTTTATTTCGAGTATCTTTTTTTATTTTCTTCGACTATTTCCAAATAATATATATATATATAAGATTCATGACATCTGTTTTCGATTTAGGAAGAGTGAAGCCTTTATCACGAAGCAACTCACGAATTTGATCCGATTCAGTTATTGCATTAATAGAAAAACCATCAATCGCGGCAAAACGAGCCAATCGTTCTCCCAATGAAACTTTTTTTATCATGGAATCAATTGTTAATTGAACACAACGTTTTTTAGTTGATGGTTCTTCTTCTTTATTTAAAAAAATATTATGGATTTTTTCTAAATGCCTCTTCAATCCAACAGTGGAACCACCTTTGCATAGTAATATTTTCGGACAATGTTTGCATTGTGCCTCGTCTGCTTTTTTAAGATCAAAATAACTCCAAACCTTCGAAGTTTTAAGATTTAAGGACATTTTTTTAAAAATTCCCAATGCGCTGCGATAAATTTCAATATGTAAACAATATAAATAAGCAATATTTCTTAGTGTCCGGAAAACAAAAAATTCTGACTTTGGTGGGAAAGTTAAAAAATGTGTGTACAAAAATCCCGGGATCCCGAGAAAAATTTCCCGGGATTCCGGGAAATTGGAATAAAATTCTTCCCGGGAAGAATCACTAATAAAAACCACTAAATTTCTATTTCGTCCAACCCTACTATTATTAACTAGTCCAAAATATATCATATAGAAGAAAAGTTGGCTTTCCGAGGTGATTTTAAAGATCCCCGCCAGACCTCTGAAGTTTGAACTAAAAGATAAAGAATCAGTCAAACTAGCACTATTGAATGCACTTAGCGCCCAGCGAGCAGCAGAAAAGAAGCAGAGAGAAAAAAGAAATGAACTAAATTCTAACATGAAATAACAGGACAGCATGGGTGGACGTTGTGAAATAAACAATGGAAAAAAATATTTTTATGTTGTAAAAAACGGTTTTCTTAAAAAGATATCTATACAACTCTCTGAGGCTGAAACACACTACTTCGTGCAACAAACTAGTCAGCCATTGCTACAGCTACAACAAGAAGAGACTCAGCAAAACAACATTTAGAATTATCAGCAATTAAAGAATAACTTAATGCGTAATGGTCATGCAGAGTCTGCAAAAAGGCCAAACAACGCCACCCACAAAATCACAATCAATCAAATTTTCAGAATGAATAGTAATGAAGTGAAATCTTACCACCAAACTTAGAAATCACTCTACCGAAACTCAATCGCAATTATACAAAACTTGACTCCAACCATAAAAACAATATAGGCTCATTCTCCACCTTAAAACGTTTTTAAACGAATGCCACTTCTGTTGTTAATAAAATGGATGAACTCAAATGTCTTGCAACAGTCACAAACTCTCCACATATTATTTCAATTACGGAAACATGGTTTAATATCGATGGGAATACATTAATACCAAACTATCAATTATTCCACAAGAACAGAGAAATCAGAGGAGGTGGTGTTGCCATTTATGTCATAGATAATATTAGAGCCAATGGAAATCAGGACTGCGAACAGATTTGGGTTCAAATATCTATCGGACAAGAACAAATCCTTGTTGAATGTATTTATCGATCTCCAAACGCATCTGCTACTCTCAATATCAATAATTCTGTTAAAACAGCCATTAATGTAGCTATAAAAAAAATATATACGGATCAACTAAACATGGGGCACTTTAATCATCCAGAAATTAAATGGTGGTCTGTGAATACACAGAGGTAAATTTGCTAGTCGTGAATTTATCGATCTTATGAACAACAACATCCTAGTACAACACGTGCACGAACCAACTTTCGAAAGCAACACTCTAGATCTTTTTATCACTGAAAATTTTACAAGAATATTTTCAACTAGTGTTGGTCTACCTCTAAGCTCTTTCAATCTTAACCATCTTTACTCAAGTCTGACTCGGAGCTATAATATCATCATATATACTCATAAAATTAAAACGCTAACCGAAAGATTAAATTATAGACGAAGTAATTACATAAATATCACTCAAAAGCTTGATTTAATCAACTAGTCAAATTTTTACAAAGATCTGAGCATTTAGCAAATGAACTGAAAGTTTTGCCATGCTTACTTAAACCTAATTAAATTACACATTTCTATATTCAAAGAACAATCAAAGTCTCAACCTAAATGATTTACCAACGATTTGAGAAATCTCGATTACCAACGATTTGAGAAATAGCATTTGATTTATCAGCTCGGCTGATAAATCTATTATTGAATTTAAACAAATTTCAAAAGAAGTTAAAAAACAAATCAAATTTTCAGTAAAAAACTACAAAAAAAATCTCCTATCCAAATGCAAGTCTAATCCAAAACTTTTGTACTCATACTTAAATGCTAAAAATAAAACAAAATCTAAAATCGAATCAATAAAACTCCAATATGGCGAAGTTACTTTCGACCAACAGCAAATTACAAAACGGCTAAACGAACAATTTTATTCAGTTTTCGATAATAACTGTTTGAATATAGATCATCCACTCCCAATTTTCAAATCAAGAACATTAAACATCTGCTTATTCAAATAATCTTCGCTCTCGATTTCAATAATTGATGCGCAGCTACATAATATCGACTCACGCAAGACTCCTGGTAGCGACAAGATCCAGCCTCAACCGCTACACCCGTGTCATTCAAGCTTCTCTAAAGCTCTTCTTCCGATCTTTGAAGATTTTTTTGAAGCTCTTCTTCCAATCTTTGCAGATTTTTCATACCGTTCGAAACGGTACTCTTCCCATATCTTGGAAATCAGCCAACATCATTCCGAGAAAAACAAATATTTTCAAATTATCGACCAATCGCCCTCACATCTGTGGTAGTATAAATAACGGGTTTCAAGCCAAAAAAGTAGATTTTCAAAAAATAAGTCTATGGCTTGGAAAGTATGGTATCATTTCAACCATTTTCAAAAATTCTATGGCTTAGAAAAGGCTTGGAAAGTATGGTATTATTTCAAACAATTCTAAAAAGTATGTGATCTCTACCTAATGTGTAGATGAATCATACTTTCTAAGAAAGTATGATGAATCTCTACCATTTTTCAACATCTATATTATGAGATCTCTTCAACCAGAATGACATGGTAATAATTTAATTATTATTTCAGCAAAGAAATAATAATTATAAGGTGAAATCTACGCATAAAATAAAGCATATCCTATTACGGTATAACTTCCAGATTGTCCAACTTGTGCATCCCCAGAGTTTAATGTAACTACTAATCTTCTTCCAGTAGCAACACTAGGCATGGAATCAGTAAAATTTCTGTAAAATGAGATAGTAGTTGTAGAACCAATTACTGCACTTGTTTGATACAATAGTCCAGATGATTCATTATTAAATGAATTAATATTAGCACCTTTCCACGTAGAAATATAAAAATCTTCTAAACCAGATGAGCAGTATATGCATACACTATTCGAATCAAATCCTTGAAATACTGTATAACTTTGTCCGTTATATGGTGTCCAAGGTTGTATTGGTTAGTACTTACTGGAGAATTGTATGCATCATACATGCGTACTCTAGATTCCCACCAATTTCCAGATACTCCGATAACATGCATTCTAATATATTTAAGATAAACACCTTGACCAGCAACGTCTTGAGCATCTAATAATATATATTCTTTACTATATATTGTGTTTGTAAATCTAAATATTTCTGAGTATAATTTAATAGATGATAATGATTGAGGTAGTGATATAGTTCTTGTAATAAAAGGTTGTATCCAATATGTAACGTTTTGACTAGTTTTGTTGTATAATTGAATTACTAGACTAGTAGTAAATGGTAAATCTAGTGTAAAGTATTACAACCTTGTGAAGAGTTTGCATAAAACGAGTGGTCAAGTGGGTCAAATGGTGAATATAAAAAATCACAGGCTAAAGGAATATTATTGTCTCCAACACTATCTGTAGAAGTAGAATAATCTCCTATGCAAATCGCATTATCTGCGTATATTCTAATAAATACATTACCTGGCACACTAGGATTAGGATATAATCCTTGAAATGTTAACCATAGTTTTTTGAGAATACCAGGACCAGAAGGTTGAACAAAAACTGTTGATGCATCAACACCTGTATTTAGTAGTAGAGTCTGTTCCTATAATCCAAGGCATGTTAATCTTGAATTTGGTGTTATTCCTAATTCATTAAGATTAATTGTTTTATTATCAACATAATTTTTTATAGAAGCATCATGTGAGCTAGTAGGTTCTGCTACATTTGTTAATTTATTAAATTTCATATTAATACTACTAGCTGCATTATTTTATCCATCTCTCCTAAAGAACAAGTTAGTAGCTTGAGATATTGTTAAACCATCTACAACTACAGCTGAAAATTACATCCTTTATCTAGTTTTTTTAAAACATATAAACACAAGTGTCCTCAGATGTCCTAATTGAACTCTATCACTATTACAATAAACAGGTCTTTTTAAATAATTAACAACTTCAACTGGTGCTGGTAGCCCATAACAGTCAAAACTTAGTTTTTTATCTCCGTTATTGCACCAGCAAATCCAGTGAAATCCCTGCGCACTTGAATCTCCTTTATTTAACTTTACACATTCTTTTCCTTGCGTATTTTTAGATATTCATCTCTTACAAATATACCTTTAAAATGTTTTAGTTTTAGTTTTTTTGCTGCTTTGATCAATCGCAAATTTGTTAGTAGTTCATTTGGTAAAATTATTCCTTAAACATTGATAAGTTTATGATAATTGTTATTAATTTTTTCCATTTTTACTTCTAAATTTTTTTTTTTCTTCTTAAAAAAGAAATTTGACCTCTTTGGGCTCTGGGCTCATTGACTTCTTTAACTTATAATTTATTTTCTTTTAGTTTAGAGTGTCCATATGCTAATGTGTGTATACCATCTTCTAAAATAACTCATTTATCATCTTCTGCGCTTAATGCTATTTTATTGACCTCTTCTGTGTAAATTTTATGTTTATAGGATCTTATTATATTCATTCTTTTAATATGTTCTCTTTTATTTAATAAACAATCTTTGCAATATTTGTGTGTAAAATGCTTTTTAACAACGTTTGTCTTTACTCCTTTACATTTTTTCTTCTCTTCTCCGTGCACTTTGTAAGAATACAACTTGGATCTAAGTCCAACAAATTATTCAATTTGTGCTCCTTTTGATTCATCTTTAAACATTCCTAATACTTTATTATTTACTCCAATTTTAAAACCTTATTAATGGCTGGATGATTCTCATCAAATTCACTTGTATCAAATTTGCTTTCAATAATATTAGCTATATCCGCATAAACGTCTATTTTGTATGCTAAAGAATCTGTATCTGTGAATAAAAGTTTTGCTAGATCAGCATATTTAGGTACGAGGGGATAATCATCATGTTCATCATGTAGATATTCAGGATAATCCAAATCGACTTCAAGTATGGAATACATGGTTGGACTACATGAATCGTGAAATATGGGATACATGGATGGAATACATGAATCGACTTCAAGTATGGAATACATGGTATACATGGAATTGATTTCCAGTATTCTCTTTCATTTTCATCCATCCATTTAAAACCATTAGCTGGAAGTGGTTTACTCATTGCCCATCCATATAAGTTATTAGCATCTCGATACTGTATATAGGTAGATGGTTTGCTTTGATCATACGAATTACCCATATACTTATTAAAAGAAGTTCCAAATCTATTAGATATCATACTAATTCCACCTCTTATACCTTTCTTTATCATTAGTAATATATCGTAATCACTCAACAATTCTTATTTTATTTCTGTCATCTTCAATGCAGCATCCCAAGCTAATCCTGGTGATCTATAGTACCAAGCAGGATCTAAATCATAATTTCTAATACAAAGTTCTCTAAAATTTTTAAAGATGTCAGCTAGTAAAAGCACATCTGAAACGTTGTATAAATCATGATAATCTCTGATTATGTGTGAAAAGAGTTTAATTTGCAATTAGACTCTTTCCACACATTTTGCGCATGCAAGTAATCATTATCACTTATTCCTTCACCGTTTAATCTCGAAAAGAATGATTCTTTGGTGGTAATTGTGTCTCATTAAATCTATTAATAGAATCATCTCAAATATATGGTATATACCTTTTCATAGTAACAAATCTAATTTTTCACTTGAATATAATTTTCCTATATATTTGCACTAGTCTTTTGCTAAATTCTTTGTTAAAGCATCTAAACTATCAGAGATAAATGTATGACTATCTAAGAAACGAAGTTCTCGTTTAACTTCAACTTTCTTACCCTCTTTATAAATAATTATAAAAATAGAATTTATAAAAATAAACTCATCAACTTTATAAAAATAAACTCATCAACTTTATAAAAATAAACTCATCAACTTTAATTTCTCTAGATAAGCTAATATTCTTTTCTTCTTTGTTTGGAATACAATTCAACTTTCCTCCTGGTAATTTCTTTATAAATAAGTGAGAATCGTAACCGGATAAATTATCAAATAGTACTAAAAATAATTTTGGAATTTTATAATTTAAGTTACAATTTTGATGAGCAGCACCTCTATATTTTCCAGTAATATGACAGTTGCCACGTACTTTATCATTTTCAAGATCTTTCCCACAAATGTGACATGATATTGCAGCATTAAAATCATGCTTGTTTTCATAAGTAGCTATATCTTTATTGGAAATTTAGTCTTGTTTTAAACTTTCTTAATATCTTTTTTTAAGCTATCAACAAAAATGTGTGCAACATCATCAGTTTCATTAGTTGAAGTAAATGTGGCTGGACTACTTTAATAAATACTTTCGTCAAAACATTTTATATAATAACAGAATGAACTTGGAATATGTTTTTGATATTGTTTAGTATAAGATTTATTCGGATTTGGTTCGCAAGTGTCAATTGGTTTGATAAAACTTTCTAAGTCGGCATATGGTACAAACGGAACTCTCATTGATTTATTGTGATTAGTAAATTGCATTGTTGAATTTGTTGGTGGAAGTTCAATGCGTACTGAATCATGTGTTTCACAATACTTTTTATGATTAGATAATGATTCTTCAGAATTAAACCCAAGTAAACAATTCCTACAATAGTGTATATTACATTTATTCTTAGATGTTTGTAAAGATAGCAGTCTGCTTAAACTTTTTATTAAACAATATTGATTAGTTTCACCATTTGAGATTAATAATAAATCTATTAGATGTTTACGTTCATTATTTTTTGACACTGATATCTTGATTATTATTTTCAAATTGTGTGATTTGATTTAATGATACTGGAAATTCTATTTTATCCCAGTTTATAATTTCCGCTTGATTTTTAAGCTCCTTATCTACTCTTCCAGGATGATTATCTTTTGGGTTTAATGCTCTTGTAACACACCACTTAAAACATTGACTATCTTAATTTTTTATATTAATTATTGCATTTTTATTTGCTAAATTTTAATCAAGTAGAATGTGTGATTTAGCTTTTATAGGAATATACTCGATAATATTTATTTCCATCTTTTCAACAGAAACAAACCTCCAACCTGATTCTAATTGTTGAAGAGATTATAATGATTACAAAATTTTATGCTCAGCACTTTCATATAATTCAATCAAATCTGTTGTTTCTAATATAACTTGATTATTCGTTCTAAATACACTAGTTGTGGCTATAGTTTCTCCTGTTAGAATAGAAGTACGCTCCATTACACAAGTGAGAGCTTTATAACCCTTTGAATTTCTATTTTCATTTATTATTTTAATTGCACTTTTTTTAGCAGCATTTATGAATGATAAAGCATCATAACCTTCTATTCCTTTAGCTGTAAATTGCTTTGTCACATTTTTAATAGATGATTGATTTAATTATAATTTTATTGCATTTATTTATTTATTTGTTTAACTTTATTTTCAGGTTCAACTTTATTTTCAGGTTCAACTTTATTTTTCGGTTCAACTTTATATCTAACTTCCAATTTATTGTATAAATTTTTTAATGAGTTGACTTTTTGATTGACTTTATTCTTTATTGTATCAGGTACGTATTGTCATACGTACCTGATACAATTAAGATAATTGTATCAGGTACGGTATCCAATCTGCAATAAAATTAAATTTACTTTTTTTTGCTGTCAATGTATTCACTGTATTTTTAATTGCATTAGGCACATAAGCCAACCTGTTGTAGATTGAACAAAACCATCGCAGGTCTTTGTTCAATCGGTGTGTTACTAACTGCTATAGAATGAGTTTGTGTATGCTCAACAGGTGTGTGCGCTAACGCTTCTAATAATTCACTTTTTCTCATTCTATAATGATGTTTAATTTTTCGCTCTATTGCGATTTGTTTTAGTTCTCTAACATTTTTATTTCCATTTTTTATATAGCAAGATATTTTTTTTAATTTTTATTTTCTTTAAACAATTTTTTTTTTAAATATCTTGTCACATTTTTAATTGTTATATCTTTATCCTGAATTTTAAATATATCCAAATCCTCGTATTCAACAATAATAATTAATATTTTTATATTTTGAAATCTCCTGCTCTTTTGTAATTGTCAATATTCTATATATAAAATGTGTAGGAGTTGAAATTTCTGAAGATGCTATATCTGGAATAGGCTCATCTAGTATATTTTCCATTTTTATATGACAAGATTTTATTTATTAAAAATATTTACAAAGCACATATAAATATTTTTTGAGCATATATTTATTAAAAACATTCTATACGTCTCAACCTTTTAATTCTATAAGAAGGTTCTATAACTCTCTCTATCAGAAACTCACCATCTTTTTAAATTTTAACTGTTCTATTTGAAAAAAGTAAATTCTCTGCATCAACAAAACAAACGTCAAATCAAAATTGTGCGTTTACTCAATGCCAGTAAATCTGTTGTGTCTAAAACAATTCAACGTTTCAAGGAGTTGGGCCACACTTAAGGACTGCCAACACCCCCGCCAACTGCAAAATGATCCGAGACCGAATTCGACGAAATTTCCGCCGTTCAATGAGACAAATGGCCAGATAAATTGGCATTGATGAGCACAGTGTCCGTCATATTGTCAAAAAAGAACTTAAACTCAAGTCTTTAAAGCTTTAAAAAGCCCAGCATCTAGCTGACAAAAAATGCGAAATAAGAAAACAAAGATGTTAAATGTTGTTATGGGAGCGCTGTGCTCAATTTCAACGAAAAGTACTTTTTCAGACAAAAAATTCTTCAGCGTTGAGCAAGCCCACAATGTCCAAAATGATCGTGTACTTGCTTTCGGGTCTTCTGAGGCTAATAAATATGGTCGCATCGTTTCACGCAGCCAGAAGCCAGCTGGAGTAATAGTTTGGGCCGGAATGTCGTTTTTGGGCAAAACAGAGCTTATTTTTGTCAATAATCAACGCCAACAACTATGTCACCGACATTCTTCAAGCCGTAGTGTTGCCTTGGAGCCAACAAACCTATCCGAACCAAAGTTGGATCTTTCAACAAGATTCTGCGCCAGTACATCGAGCAAGAACGACGCAAGAATTTTGTAAAAACAATTTTCCGGTATTTTGGTCGCCTTAGCAATGGCCGCCGTATTCACCCGACTTGAACCCACTCGACTAAGTCATCTGGGGATTCTAGAGGCAAAGGTTTGTTCTAAACCACACAAGTCGGTGGAGTCGTTGAAGCGCGATTTGATGAAGCGTGGAGCAAAATCGACGAAAAAATGGTGCGCGCCGCAATTGATCAGTTTCCGCGGCGTCTCAGAGCTTGTATCAGAGGAAATGGAGGAAATTTTGAAAATGAACTTTTGTAATTAAAATTGTATATATTTTATGATATTCTTAGGTTATTAAATTTTTTTCGACTAATAAAATTGTAATACAATCCTTTATTAAAATGTTTCCGAACTTTTTTCGCACCCTGTATATTAATCTTTTTCAGATTTAAGTATTTTGATCTTAAATCCATTATCAACTTTTCCATCACGTAATTCAAGATATCTTCATCCATGCTTTGTATCTTGCATAGCACTATATAATGATTTATATATTTTAACTTCTCCAGTTTCCATGTTTGTAAATTTAACAGTGACTGGTTTTTTCTTAATTGTTCTTAATCTTTCCTTTTTTGGATCTATTTCTTTTTTTTTCTTGTTTTTCACGATATATTTTAGGCTTAATTATTTTTTTCTTATTTGATTCTTTCATTGGATGTATTCTAGGTCTGCCAACTGGTCTTTTATCATTTACTTGTTTCACTTCAGGTATAATTGATTCTTTATCTAACAGCCCATTATCTATAGCAATCATTAGCAATGAAGCGATATTGTCAGATGTTTTTAAAAAGTTATTTTCTTCAAATAGATCTTTTAAACTTTTCTTCGTGTATTTCATTCTTTTTAATACATAAAGAAAAAAAATTTTAATTAATTTTCAAAAAAGTTTAATTTTCAAAAATTTAATATACAGCATTCATTTAATCCCGTCTGATTGAAATTCTATGATTCTATCAGATATTACAACAGCAATAACTTTAGTATCTGCTAGAACAGCCGTATTAATGTTGCTTTAATTTGTACATCTATTGTTAATGATTTTATTCTTTCTGATTGTTTACTAACATCAAAAACAAAGAGTGGGTATAAATCTTTATAGTCAGAAGGAGTTATATTGCTCTGTGTGATCAATTCATTTATTCCATAAAATTTTTCATTAAACACAGCTGCATCTCTATTAGCTCTTGAAAATTGCTGATTTGATAATGACAAATTATAATCAACAACAGGATATCTTTCTTGATTAAGCATAATGTGCATATTTTTCAAGTCGCAATGATCAAATATTGAAGCATTAGCATTTTGGTCTCCATCCTTACTTGTTTGAAATGCAACAATAATGTATCTTGGTTTTTCAGGAGATGTCTTTACGCTCAATCTCCATGAAAATGTAGTAGATTGTGCAACAGATATAGTATCACACTGTCGCGCACGAAAACTTACTGGAAGTGCCACTTTTGATTTAATAGATTTACAAAGACTAAACCTTTCTACATCTGATGGGATCACATGTGGTATAAGCAATGATATTTTATTAAGATTAACTTTTCCTAAAGCTGCAGCAGCAGCTTAAAAATTGCGTCATCATCTCTTTTTCTTACAAGAGTTATTGTATGTTTAAACCCATAAATAACTTTGTCGTAATCATCGCAGAACCCAAAAATGTGTCTTAAAGGTATGCAAAATAAAAGTATTCCTTTTGTAGTTGGTTTCTGAATTATGTATGCTTGTCTTAATGCAAACCCTGAGTTATCAGCAAGTATTGCTGTTGTTGCAGTATCTTTATACCACGATTGATTTGATCCTTGCGCTAATTGAAAGTCATTTGGGTATTTAAGCATTCCTAACATTGTAGTTGCTTGACCTGGGTGATAAATAGTTTTTATATCTTGGTTTGATAACTGGTATGATATTTGACCAAATAAATCCATAATACCATTATTTGTAAGCGTCACTGCATCTGTATGGCATAAGCTGCTCCATCAGCAAGTTTAACAAGTTGTCCTTCAAATAAGAGATAAGCTTCAGATGGAAGTGTGAACAAATCTTGTTGCTCAATATTGATTCTTATTTCTCCAGCACTATTTAGATTTGTACGAGCCACTGACTCGTATTCATGGAGCTCAAATCTTTCAATTCCATTATCTACAATTGGCATTTCTGTAAAATTTAATACTTTGGAAGTTGTCATTTTGTTTTTTATGTATTATATTTTTTACAATTAGCATTTTTTATGTACTATATTTTTTTTTATATGCACTCATATATAATTATAAATTATTTTGTACTGCTTTATACTGTTAACTATCTATTATACCTTGTCTTAATAATTCATCACAAATTGTAACAGCTTCATTTCTTGCTCCAGTGTTACCTGCTTTCCATGCAGCTATACATAATTCGAGCATTTCAATTAATGCATTAGGGTCGCTATGAAGAGTTGTAGTTTGTATTTTTTTTCCTAACCCTGTTCCTATTCCTGTTCCTCTTAATTCACGCTTCCTATTTTCTTTTATATCTTTCCAAATTATTTCTCTGTATTTTCCACTCCGAGATGACTTTGGTTTGTATGGGTTTTCAGTAGTAATTGCATCTGTTTGTATTAATATATCTCTATAATTTTTAAGGTCATCTTTATTATATATTCCCTTATCAAAATTAAACTTTGTTAACAACTCCCAAAGACCAGGAGCACCATAATATGCTTCATGATCAACAGTTACATTACCATCACTAATATGTATTGGCTTTTTTCCAATATAGAACATGCCATCTTTATTATATATTCCAAATGAAGTATCTGTTGATTTTTTACTAGTAACATACATTCTTAGATAATCTGCTTCAATTTTTCCTAGCCTCGTACTTTTATATTCTTCATGAGAAGGCAATAGTTCTTTAAAATCAGTTATAATTATCTCTCTATTTGCTTCAGGATAAGAATTTGAAAAAGTGAGTGCAAATTTATAAGCTTGATTTTCCAATTTATTTGTGTTTCCTTTTATTCCATCTTGACTATCAATTAAAGGTTTGTACAATTTTTTCTAAGTCTAACTGTAAATTAGTTTCACCCATCTTTTTATATAAACTATTATTCTCTACTCTTTTTTTAATATCTAATTAATATCTTTTTTAATATTTAATTAATATCTTTGACAATTTTGTCTATTTTTTCAGGATCTTCAATTTATAGAAATGACATTTTGCTTTTTTATAAATAAAGATAAAAAAATTCATCATAACAATTTATATTGTATTCTATGTTTTATTTTTTATGTTTTAATAAATTATTTTAATAAATTATTCTGTGCTTTTACATCTACAATTTTACTAAATCTGCTTTTGAGTATATTAATTGCATCATCTCTTCCTTGTTTAATTAATGATTCTTTAGTTTGTTCATTAACTTATTAATTAATTTGCTCAAGCATGGCTTTAAATTTTTCAAGTTCACTTAGTATTAGTTTAAATTCATTGTCATCTACACTTCCATCTACTAAAGCTTTAGAAATATAGTCACTTATTGTATTTAGTTTTGAATCAGCAAGTACTTTAATCATTTCATGCTTTTCTGCTTTTAAATTTAATTTTTTATTAACTTGCCGTCCTATTAATGATAAAGCACCTGCTCCTAATGCTGCACCTTCACATGCGATAGCTACTGGTGCTGTAATTATTGTTACTAAAAAGCCAATTCCAATAGCTCCAAGTGCCATAGTACTTGCTAGTAATGAATTATCAATTGCTGAAACTATTTTTACAGCTCTATGATACTTTTTACTTAGCGTATTTCTCTATACTCTCTCACACTCTATTTCTTCATTTTGAATCTTACTAATTATGTTTAGACAATATATATAAGCACTAATAATCTTATTATCTTCATTAGGTGCACTTGGAAGATTTTGATATATTTTATTGAAAGTTTTATCATCATTTTCACTCTGTGAATGGATAATTGAATAAATATTATACATTTTATTAAGTAAAAATAATGTTTTTTAAAATAATTTTTAAAAATGTTAACAATAAACTCACAAAACATAATCTCCTTTTTTAATTAATACATCAGAATCAGAATTATTAACAACATTTATTATAATATCATCAACAGTCTCTGATATTACAGAGTTTTGTAAGCTTAACATTTTTAATTTAAGTTCTTGTTTTAGTGAAACTAACGCAACACCTTCATTAACTACTACGCCAAACTTTAAAAGAATTTATTGATGTGATAGAAATTTTATTGTAATGTCGTGCTGTGCAAATATTTCATATTTTTTCTCAGTTATTAATACTGAAGGGTGCAGGAAATCTTTGTGAACTTAAGAATGAAGATTTTTAGAGGTTCATCAGGTACATATTTGTTTATAAATTTATGTATTGGCGGATTATTTCTCGGCATTTTTTTTCATAAGCAATATAAAAAAATTTCAAGAAATCACAGAATCATATTCAAAAATGGAATATTAGCAAATAGTGAATTTGGTCCTAATAATAAACCTGATCCTGTTGATGTATATCCATTTCCATTACGTAATTACAATCTATCACCTGCAGAACTTCCTATACTCCATGGTCTCAAATATGAACCATTTCCTGCAGCTGTTCTTTTAACTCCTTTTTCCATTCTTTTTTAAGTGCACAACACCCCTTCCAGCAATTTTATCAACGATAGCTGATCCAGCTGCTGAACCTACTACTGTTAATAAGCCTGTGGCAAGTGCTAGAGCAACGCTTGATAATAGAAATTTTCCAGCTATACCAAGGAAAGGTAACAGTGCTCCAATAAATCCTCCTTCTATTAAAGAATTGTGAGCTAGTTGGGCTTTATTTAGAGTAATTATTAAGTCTTTACCTTTTTCATATGCTCTTTTAATTCTATTCAATTGATAATCTGTTACAGCTAATACATGCTCACCATTAGGATCTGAATGTGATAACTTAATACTAGCTCCATAACCATCTTCAATTGCTTTTTTAAGTTTTTCTAATTGCCCTTGCGAAACATTTATTTTAATATTAGTATATTTACTCGTTTTTATATACAATAAAAAATAATTTTAAAAAAATTAGTTTACGATTTATTTTAATAATATTTATTATTCTACTTCTTTTATATAAAATGTAATAGTTGCTTCTTCTCCTCGTGAATTCAAAAGTATATTTCTTTTATATAAAATGTAATAGTTGCTTCTTCTCCTCGTGAATTCAAAAGTATATTTCTTTTATATAAAATGTAATAGTTACTTCTTCTCCTCGTGAATTCAAAAGTATATTTCTTTTATATAAAATGTAATAGTTACTTCTTCTCCTCGTGAATTCAAAAGTAAATTTCTTTTATATAAAATGTAATAGTTGCTTCTTCTCCTCGTGAATTCAAAAGTATATTTCTTTTATATAAAATGTAATAGTTGCTTCTTCTCCTCGTGAATTCAAAAGTATATTTCTTTTATATAAAATGTAATAGTTACTTCTTCTCCTCGTGAATTCAAAAGTAAATTGCTTTTATATAAAATGTAATAGTTGCTTCTTCTCCTCGTGAATTCAAAAGTATATTTCTTTTATATAAAATGTAATAGTTACTTCTTCTCCTCGTGAATTCAAAAGTAAATTGCTTTTATATAAAATGTAATAGTTGCTTCTTCTCCTCGTGAATTCAAAAGTATATTTCTTTTATATAAAATGTAATAGTTGCTTCTTCTCCTCGTGAATTCAAAAGTAAATTGCTTTTATATAAAATGTAATAGTTGCTTCTTCTCCTCGTGAATTCAAAAGTATATTTCTTTTATATAAAATGTAATAGTTGCTTCTTCTCCTCGTGAATTCAAAAGTATATTTCTTTTATATAAAATGTAATAGTTACTTCTTCTCCTCGTGAATTCAAAAGTATATTTCTTTTATATAAAATGTAATAGTTACTTCTTCTCCTCGTGAATTCAAAAGTATATTTCTTTTATATAAAATGTAATAGTTGCTTCTTCTCCTCGTGAATTCAAAAGTATATTTCTTTTATATAAAATGTAATAGTTACTTCTTCTCCTCGTGAATTCAAAAGTAAATTGCTTTTATATAAAATGTAATAGTTGCTTCTTCTCCTCGTGAATTCAAAAGTATATTTCTTTTATATAAAATGTAATAGTTGCTTCTTCTCCTCGTGAATTCAAAAGTATATTTCTTTTATATAAAATGTAATAGTTGCTTCTTCTCCTCGTGAATTCAAAAGTATATTTCTTTTATATAAAATGTAATAGTTACTTCTTCTCCTCGTGAATTCAAAAGTATATTTCTTTTATATAAAATGTAATAGTTGCTTCTTCTCCTCGTGAATTCAAAAGTATATTTCTTTTATATAAAATGTAATAGTTACTTCTTCTCCTCGTGAATTCAAAAGTAAATTGCTTTTATATAAAATGTAATAGTTGCTTCTTCTCCTCGTGAATTCAAAAGTATATTTCTTTTATATAAAATGTAATAGTTACTTCTTCTCCTCGTGAATTCAAAAGTAAATTGCTTTTATATAAAATGTAATAGTTGCTTCTTCTCCTCGTGAATTCAAAAGTATATTTCTTTTATATAAAATGTAATAGTTGCTTCTTCTCCTCGTGAATTCAAAAGTATATTTCTTTTATATAAAATGTAATAGTTACTTCTTCTCCTCGTGAATTCAAAAGTATATTTCTTTTATATAAAATGTAATAGTTACTTCTTCTCCTCGTGAATTCAAAAGTATATTTCTTTTATATAAAATGTAATAGTTGCTTCTTCTCCTCGTGAATTCAAAAGTATATTTCTTTTATATAAAATGTAATAGTTACTTCTTCTCCTCGTGAATTCAAAAGTAAATTGCTTTTATATAAAATGTAATAGTTGCTTCTTCTCCTCGTGAATTCAAAAGTATATTTCTTTTATATAAAATGTAATAGTTGCTTCTTCTCCTCGTGAATTCAAAAGTATATTTCTTTTATATAAAATGTAATAGTTGCTTCTTCTCCTCGTGAATTCAAAAGTATATTTCTTTTATATAAAATGTAATAGTTACTTCTTCTCCTCGTGAATTCAAAAGTATATTTCTTTTATATAAAATGTAATAGTTACTTCTTCTCCTCGTGAATTCAAAAGTATATTTCTTTTATATAAAATGTAATAGTTACTTCTTCTCCTCGTGAATTCAAAAGTATATTTCTTTTATATAAAATGTAATAGTTGCTTCTTCTCCTCGTGAATTCAAAAGTATATTTCTTTTATATAAAATGTAATAGTTACTTCTTCTCCTCGTGAATTCAAAAGTAAATTGCTTTTATATAAAATGTAATAGTTGCTTCTTCTCCTCGTGAATTCAAAAGTATATTTCTTTTATATAAAATGTAATAGTTGCTTCTTCTCCTCGTGAATTCAAAAGTATATTTCTTTTATATAAAATGTAATAGTTACTTCTTCTCCTCGTGAATTCAAAAGTATATTTCTTTTATATAAAATGTAATAGTTACTTCTTCTCCTCGTGAATTCAAAAGTATATTTCTTTTATATAAAATGTAATAGTTGCTTCTTCTCCTCGTGAATTCAAAAGTATATTTCTTTTATATAAAATGTAATAGTTACTTCTTCTCCTCGTGAATTCAAAAGTAAATTGCTTTTATATAAAATGTAATAGTTGCTTCTTCTCCTCGTGAATTCAAAAGTATATTTCTTTTATATAAAATGTAATAGTTGCTTCTTCTCCTCGTGAATTCAAAAGTATATTTCTTTTATATAAAATGTAATAGTTGCTTCTTCTCCTCGTGAATTCAAAAGTATATTTCTTTTATATAAAATGTAATAGTTACTTCTTCTCCTCGTGAATTCAAAAGTAAATTGCTTTTATATAAAATGTATTAGTTACTTCTTCTCCTC
>NC_088925.1:10982500-11045000 GCF_038396675.1 Hydra vulgaris | reverse complement strand
GCCGATTTTTTAATACTTTGTTGACGTTTGTTGCTTTTTTTACACCGTAATTGTCACCTTTTGCAATGTAGTTTCGTACAACATGGTCAGATCTTCCAATTTTTCTTGCTATTTCTCGTATAGAAAGTGCTGGTGAGATTTTTGAGCGACGATATAAATTAATTTGTATTTTTTCAGCACCTGTCAAATACTTTCCTTTAGGCATTTCGTAAAATGCAATAAAAATGATACTGGCAGAGCAAAAGATCAAATTACACTAAAATTTATCAATTTATTTGTGTGAAAGTGATTAAAAATCAATAATTACCGTTATTAACCTGATTGCGTCTATAGATATATTCCAATTAAAAAATGTGCTTTTGTATATCAAACATACTCTCATGTTAATAAAGACACATAGAAAAAATTTTTGTATGATTTTTATTAGCCCACACCAAAACAATTATTTTGATAATAACTTACATGCATATCAGTTGACAATACATAGAAAAAAATTAAGATAAAGAGAAAAAAATTGATGCGTCTAAACGAATATGCCTCAGTGTATATATTATATATGTATAAACTTGTTTTTAATTGATTAGTATTAAAAATAACTGAAACAATTTTTTTTTTAATTTATTATGACAACTTCATGTTTATGAAAGAAACGAATATATAATATATATATATATATATATATATATATATATATATATATATATATATATATATATATATATATATATATATATATATATATATATATATATTAGTATTAGTTATAGTATTAGTTTCTGCTGTGACTGGTATTGCTACCAGTGAGTGTGATTTTATACACACTTTGACAGCTGAGTCTCGTGATGGTTTGACTCCCATCGATCAAGTCTTGCTTTATATGAATTTATTGAAGTAGCTTTGACAACAGTTTCTGGCAGTGCATTCCAGTAATTTGCAGCTCGATTAAGTAAAATGTTTTCTCTGTATTTATGTTTCGAAAAGTGTCTTGAATATTTCAGAATATGGCCACGAGTACAATTTGATTTAAAGGAATGATTTTCTGTAAATTTAATTTTATCGTAACCATTGAAAATTTTATACAGTTTTATTATGTCCCCTCGTTGTCTTCTTTTAACAAGTGAGGGCATTCTAAGACAAGCTAGTCGATCTTCATAGCATAATTTACTGATTTGAGGTATTAATTTAGTGGCACGACGTTGTACTTTTTCTAAAATGACAATATCTTGTTTTTGATAAGGAGCCCATACGGGTACAGCAAACTCAAGAAGTGGTCGGATGAAAGTAAGATAAAGAGATTCTAGCAGTTCTGCATCAAATTGAACAAATGATTTCTTTATAATGCCCAGCATGCGATTTGCTTTGCTTGCACTCGATAATACCTGATTTTTCCATTTCAAGTTATCTGAAAAAATCACTCCTAGGTCTCTTTCAGAATCCGATGTATTGAGTTTACAACTATTTATATAAAATGGATATCGTTTATTTTTAAAGCCATAGTGCATAACTAAACACTTTTCAATATTAAAATTAAGTAACCAGTCTTGTGTCCAAGCATATGCAGAGTTCAAATCGCATTGAAGTTTATTATGTAACTTATCAGAAGAACTAATTGACATGATTTTGGTGTCATCAGCATACAATTTTGAAGTATTTTTTAGAGACTCAGGAAGATCATTTATATAGAGTATAAACAGTAGTGGACCCAATACTGAGCCTTGAGGAACTCCACTGTACACCTCGGCCCAAGTTGAAACATAATCTCCCATAACGACTCTTTGCCTTCTATTAGACAGGAAAGCTTGAAACCAATTAAGTGCCAGGCCATTAATACCATATGCTTTAAGTTTCGAGCCTTTGATATGGAACAGTATCAAATGCTTTTACAAAATCAAGTAAAACTACATCAACAGGAATTCCTTGATCAACGTTTCTTGTAATATAATCTAGAGTTTCAAGTAAATTGGTCGTGCATGACCTGTTTTTAACAAACCCGTGCTGTTCATTAGCTATAATATTATTTTCGTGAAGATATTTTTCTAACTTGTTTTTTATTATTCTTTGAAGTATTTTAAAACTAATACAAGGAAGTGATATAGGTCTATAATTCCCAGAATCAGTTTTGTCACCTTTTTTATTTAGTGCAGTTATATTTGCTGAACTAAATCGATTTGGTAGTTGACTTTTTTCTATTGACTCCATAAAAATTAGTGTGAGAGGAAGAGCAAAAGCAGTAGCACAGTTTTTTAAGATATATGGATGTAATTTGTCAACTCCATATGCTTTGTTTTGATCAAGATTTTTAAGCCTTTCAAGAACATCATCATAATGAATATCTTCAGGAATTAAGTTAAAGGTGGTATCATTTATTTTTGTTTTAAAAAATGGAATGCAATTTTTACTTTCTTTTACAAAAATGTTTTGAAAGTTTATATTCAGTAGATCAGCGATTTTTTTAGGATCGTGAGTTATTTCACCACTTGGTTGCCTCAGAGCTTTTATAGAGTCTTTTACATATTGTTGAGAATTCATATATCTATATAATAATTTTGGGTTCTTTTTAGCTTTATCAACAATCATTAACTCATACTTTCGTCTTACTATGGAAATTTCAATTGAAACTCTTTTTGACAATTGTTTATAATTACTACAAAGATTTGAGTTTTTCCATTTACTTGAACAATTTATGTATCTTAAATTCTGCTTTTTTCTAATGAGTGAGATTAGGTCTTTGTTAAGCCACATTTTCCTAGATGATGAATTTACAAATGAGGTATTTATAGGTACATATAAGTTACATGCTTCTTCAGTATTATAAATTAACTCATCATACATTTCTTGAACACTTTTGGTATGAAAACACTGAAGCCAATCAACATTTGTAAGGAAATCTCCAATACTATTATAATCAGCTTTTCTATATACAAATTTATTTTCCTCTGTATTTACATTCTTTGTTTTACTTTTAAAAATAAAATCAAAACATAGTATCAAATGACCTCTGGTTATGTTTCCTAAAACAAATTTTCTATCGATGGCACTTATATTTGCTGACTGAGTGGTGAATATTAAATCTAAAATGTTTACGGTAGATTTATTTGTGGTTTGAAATGTTGGTAAATTTATATGCTGATATAAGTAATTGTCATTTATTATTCGATAGAAATCATGCTCAATGCCTGATGGTCTTTTAATAGAGTTTATAGATCCATTGGACCAACTTATCTCAGGAAAATTAAAATCTCCAACTATAATTAGATCTTTAAAATCTTTTAGGTCAACATATTCTCTTGCAGTTTTAAATACATTTTCAATATCTGTCATATCCATGAAATCACAAGGTCTATAAATGCATCCAAAGAGATATTTATCATGGCCAAACTAGACAACAGCCCAGACATGCTCTATTTGACTCAATGTAAATGCATTGTCATTAAGTTCATATGAAATTATTTTGGAATCAATATAAATACATACACCTCCACCTCGACGACCATCACATCTGTCTTTTTTATATAAACAATAACCATCCAAATTGCAGAGAGAAGTAGGTTTGAACCATGTTTCAGTAATGCTAATAATTGTAGGATTGTAAGTTGCAACTACTAGTTTAAACTCATCAAATTTGTTGTCAAGAGATGTGGCATTTAGGTACATGCAATTTATTTTTTCAATATTACTCATAGATAACAGACGATTAGCCTTACTGCCTAAATTCGATTGGTTTCTTTTTAAATTTTTGGATCTGATTTCCACGGATACCATACCAAAAGGGGTCCGTCTCCTTAAGGGCATTATTAAGTTTATTTCGTTCTGTTCTGAGTATGAAATCCTGTTGACGTTCAGCATCTGTTAAATCTGGAGATATGCAGATATTTTTAAAACTTGGAAGCAATTTTAATTTTTTGGATGAAATTAGTATTTTGTTTCGTAGATTGGAATCAGCCAAGTTAACCAACAACGGACCTGGCTTGTCGGAAATTTTACTTCTTAATCGTCTCACATTTTCAAAATTTATGTCTTGAACTCCAATTTCTGTAAATATTTCCAACACTTTCGCTTTAATTTCAACTACTTTATCGTCTAAAGAAACTTTATCAGATTCTGACGCTCCATAAATAATAATGTTTTTAGCTTTCTTTTTACGTTCATTTAATTCATTTATAGTAGAATTTGCTATTATAAGTTGATCGTTTGGTTTCTTAACTTGTTTCCCTGATTTTTGAACTTGAATCCAATCATTTGTGCTTGATTTATTATTGATATATATATATATTTATATATATGTATGCATGTATATATATATATATATATATATATATATATATATATATATATATATATATATATATATATATATATATATTATATAAAAACATATATACATATTTTTTTTTGTTTCTTTCTTAAATAAGGAGTTGTCATAGTAAACTTAAAAATAAACTTGTTTTTAATTGATTAGTATTAAAAATAACTGAAACAATTTTTTTATTTCATTTATTATGACAACTCTTTACTTACGTAAGAAACAAATATATATATATATATATATATATATATATATTATATATATATATATTTTTTATTTATTTATTTATTTTGTTTTTGTTTCTTTCGTAAATAAGGATTTGTCATAATAAACTTAAAAAAAATTGTTTCAGTTATTTTTAATACTAATCAATTAAAAACATGTTTTTAATTGATTAGTGTTGAAGTTAAAAACAAAAAACCATTCTTTTTCATTATGTTGTATTATAATAGCATGGATGGACTCAGAAAAATAAACTAAATACATCATATAGAGTACAAGATGTTAAGAAAAAAATTCTTCAAAGGGTATGAAATTACTCAATTTTCAGGACTGGAAACCATGATATCCCATAATGTGCACAAAATGGCTTTTGCTGACTTGGAATCCATTTTCTATGAGATTCTACTACTAGGTGAACATTTTAAAGATATAACACACTTTCACACTTCGTTCTGTTGCTTCATATACCACCTGATGTTTGTCGCCAATCACTTAAATGTTTTGGTAGTCTTTCCTATTTATCCAATTATGCGTTAAAAAACGGAAGAATTTATAAAATGCTCAAATTCAAAACCAAAAATGCTTAAAAATCTGAATAAAACTGGCCCAACTAGGCCACTAGAGAAATATTATACTCTATTGTAAGAGGAAGATAGGGCTTGTCGTATCCCCCAAAATTTAAATACAACTCTCTTTGTTACAGAAATGTTTTCAAAGATAAAGATGGATTTCCTCATTTCCTCTTTGGTTTATACTACTATCATAGATAATAGTAGTGCAAACAAAATAAACTTCTCAGATAAGTTTATAGTTTGCCAGGTGAATGCCATGCAAGCATTTTCAACTATAGTTGAGCTATGCTAAACAAATTTTTCCATATTTCCCAATAAAATCAAGTCATTCACTGGTGCGCTACCTGGTTCAGGACAAACAAACTACTACTGCACATAAATTGAAACTGTGAATACAACAAACGGCTCCACTTTTTTTATTATTTTCTTTGATCCGTCTAAACAAAATCACAATCTTTAAAGTATAAAGCATCTTACTTGTCCACTTTTTTTTTGTATTCACTTTTTTTTGTGAATGGCAATAATGGCAATGGTTTTGTGACTAGGATATAGCATCTTCATGGTTTTTGGTTCAGATCGACTAGTTATTATGAGCAGACAAAGCTAAACCAGCTCTTTGTAGTCACTTCATTTGAATGATTGTGTAAAATATCTTTTACTGGCATTCTTCTTCCATTGACATTATATGAGGGTGATAATACTTTGCTTATTTATCTGATGACTGTTGAAGAAAATGTTTCTTGAACCTAGAGAAAAAGTAAAAAAGATATAGTAAATGAATGTTAATTGTTGTAAGTTAAAACCTTAAGTAGTAAGTTCACTATTTTCCAATTGTATAAAGTAGGTATCTACTACTTGTAATTGTATGATCTTCATCCAGATATTTTGTTTTTAATTAATTAAGCTTACCTGAATTTAATGAAGTTGTATTGAAAACCATGTCAATAATATTTTTTTCACTGTTTCAGCAGCTTCAAACACAAGAATTGACAATCGGTCATCAATTACTTTGGAATCAGGAGTTCTATCCCAATGCACCAGCATTTTCCCCGATAGCATCTAATTTTTTTTTATCTTCTCACTTATTTTGGGTACAATCGACGGTTTTTACCAGTGCGTTTTCCTCACTTTTAGACATAGTTTGTAAGCCTAACCTCCCACTTGCTGCTACTAGAGAGTACAACAATTGGACTAATTTGGGCTGATAAGATGTTTTTACGGATATTGCATGAAACAAGGTTAAGGTTTCTCAGTATGTTATGAGGAACAAAGATAAATATGCCACATCTAACTATTCTGTGGCTTCTCTTTTGTGCTCTGATGCTAACTACTTCAATATTCTCATCCTCACAAGAGCTACTGCTTCAAGATTTATTCTTTCAAAAGTACATTTACATGGGTTCATTTCTTACGCTTCAAATTATTATTTCGTCTTATTATTTTCTTTTTTGTCTATTCTGTGGCTACTTTATCCATCCAAATATAAGTTGCTACACAACATACTTTTCATAAATTTAGTATCAACATCCCCCCAATTTTCGTCAACGATTGCTGCAGTAATTGCACAAAACCCCCCAAAATAAGCAGGTAAAAGAGTTTTTACCGCCTAAGTTTTAGTAAAAACAAATAAAAAAAGGCAAAATGAAAATTTAGTAACACATTCGAAATGAATTTCATAAGTGTTTTAAACTATTATTATTATTTATTTATTTATTTGTATTTGAAATGTACAAAATGTTGAGACAGGTAGTTACTAAAGAAATTTTATGACACCAAAAAAAAAAAAAAAATTTAATATGAGTAAATGTGCGAAAACCAAGTTAGATGGTTGCGTGACAATTTAAACATACTTTTTTAAATTCGATTTAAATACTGGCAGTGAGGGCGAGTTCACTATGCGATCAGGAAGTGAGTTCCATACTTGAATGATTCTTTTGATGTAAAAAAATCTTCTAGTATCATTAATGTATTTATTACGTGGAGTAAACTTTTGTAAGGGCGAGAGTATGCTATGCTTGAAATAATTAAATGTATGCGAGAGTATGCTATGCTTGAAATAATGATAATAATGAAACAAATATTCTTTTAAAGTTCTAAGTTTAAAGTCTTATGTGCTAGTGTTAACAACTGACAAGTTTAGCCCGTTAAAGAGCATCGTAACTCACCGTCACGAACCAAAATAAGTGAATTTAGGAAAAACAGAATAATATTTAGTAAAAATCAGAGTTAATTAAATTCAAAAGATAACAGAGAAATGCAAAAAGACCGGTCATTAAATGCAGACAAACCGGTCATTAAAGAATTAAAAAAACTAAGGGAACTTTCTTATCTTTTTGGACTTTAAACTTTAGATATGCAGTTTTTTTCAGTCTTTTTTTTAACTGTTTCACATGCTGAGATTTGTTAAGATAAAATATCTACAAGCATAAGGAACATTAAACATAAGACTTTTTTGAGCTAAAAACCTCCAGCTTTATTTGTCTTATTTTCATATTTTTAGCTCTTGGTTTTTAATGTCACATTTCTTGTTTTATATATTGATCATTTATTGCACGTGAAAACGATTTAACACAATTTATTGTGTTAACACAATTTTTTGTGCTAAATCGTTTATTGAAGGAGATTATTTACTGAAGTTAACGCTTATGACGTCTTAATCGTTTATTGATAAAATAGTTTGTCGTTTATTGAAAAACAGAGACACCGTGCAATTTTTTAATAAATTAGGATTAAAATTAAAATTTAAACAAATTAGAATTAAAATTGATCACTGTAGACATTAAACTTTAGCAGTGTCAACAAAGCGTTGTTTTTTTGGTATACAACACCAAGTTAATCAATTACGGATTCATTTTTATTTGGTACTTTAACGTGACGACGCTTTTGAAACTCGTCTATTTATTTGAACTTTTTAAGCCCTTAATCTTGTTTACAAATTTTAATGGAAGACAAGAACCTAGCTAGTAGGTGTTAGTGGTACTCGCTTTGTCATTTTAAATCTACACCAATTATTTGCTCCCGTTAGTCAATTCAAATAGTGCCACTTACTTATTATGAATATGGGGACAAACGCTGGTAACTTCATGGCAAATAAATTACCACTGTTCTGTGAACAATTACACCAAAAAAATTTTAAGTTAATCAATTGTTTCATCCCCATTTTGCCACATCTAACGATTCCTCTCACTGTTATTTTAGAGTCTGACACGCATTACAATCTAGTTACTTTATTATTAGGACTACAATAATAATTTGTGTAGCTTTGCCACATCTATCACTTAAAAAGTATACATGCCGCATTTGATAACTTTTAAATAATCTGTTGAAAATACGGTTGACTCCTTATCGATTTATTGCGCTTGCAAAACCAACAAAAATAATTTTTCAAAACGGAAATATCTCCGCTGGGTATAAACTGCATGATCTCCTTTAGCAAGGTTAAGGATTTAGGGAGCACTTAACAAGCTCTCCTAATGTAAAAGTTCATCTCTGTCCATTAAAAGTGCTGCAAGCATACCTTTCAATGAGAAAAATCCTCTATGCTGCCACACGTTCCATATTTATCAAAAAAAAATTTACTATCTTGATACTATTGTTTTTACATATATTGTTTTTATTGTTGTTGCCTTATATCAAAACAATTCAGTGGAATTATTTGTTTTATAAAAATTTAGCATATAATTATTAATCAATTTTGTTTAAGGATGTGAAGCATTAGATGATTATTTATTGTGAGTAGTTTTTAGTGATCTTTAAATTACAAGATGGTTGTAACAATAGGTTACATATTTAGATTATAATGCTTAATAATTTTAACAATGTAACTAAAAAAATCTTATATCAGAATCAGAATAAAATATAAAGTTTTTGTTATTGTTGTTATCTTCTAAGTTAGTTATTTTAGGTAATTAAGTTTGTAAATAATTTACCTATAATCAGCGCCGAAATAACAAAAAATAGTTATAACGGGATTTCTGTTTACACACGTAATTTTATTTGAATATAGCAAAATCAACATTAAAATTTATAAATAACCACAACTGCTTATTTTATTACTTGATTTATTATTTTAAATAAGCTGATTGTTATTACATTGTTTTTTAATATTTTAATTTTTTGAATAAATTAGACTCAAATCAAAAATATTGTAATATTTTTTCCAGATGTCGAGTTGTTACGAAACCAGAAAACACAAAGGCTAAACAAATAATGAACTATTCAAATATCTTGAAGGTCTAAAATTTATAAAACTGACTCAAAAGCAAGCTGCTACCAAGTATAGTGTTAGAACGATTTGTTACAAACTGAATGGAAAATACAACTTAAAACCTGTTAAACCATACTTCTTTTCCAAATTTCAGGGTTTTGCTTTTGGTAAATGTAACAACCAATTAAGTGATTTACTGTATATTATGAACTATTTCTTTTGTTCGAGAAGAAAAAAAAACTCATCTTTTCAAAGATATCAGGAGCTTACAAATAAAATTGTGGCAAACATAAAAAAAAAATCTAACCTGCTGGATTCACAAAATCATCACTTGTTAGTCAATACTTGCCAGAGGTTTTAAATAAGTTATTGATCACTGCAGAGCTAAATCAGACTAACAATTTTTAAATAGGTGCGGTGCTTATCTTGTTAATGAACTTCTTACACAATTTAGAGAAAGAAGAGAATCATAATATAAAGAAGCTATAGAAAACACTATAAAAGTTTTTTTTCAAGACAAATATAAATCTTGCAATCGGTAAGAACGAATACACGAAAAACAAAACTTTTTGTTTTAGTAGGTAATGGAATCAGCAAAGAAGATTAAAAAAAAAGTATAAATTCTATCTTTAGGATATATTACATATCCGACCCCTTTAAGGTAGAAAACTATATTAGTAAGGTTAAAAATTATAAAATTGTTGTATGTGGTGTAATTTGCTACCTTAAGCTTTTATTGTTCTACCTTAAAGGGTAGGATACGTGATATATTCTAAAGGGTAGGATACGTGATATATTCTAAAGGTAAGATTCTGATACACCTTTAACGTTGTTTTTACCTTTCATTTTAGTGCGTAGAAGAATAAGAAAAACCTAATAAGAATTTTTAGGAAATTTTAATTTTAATAAAAAATTAATATTTCCTTAAAGGATTTAACAATGACGAAAACAAGCATATTAAAAATGAGTCGATTTAAGTCAACAGTTCTAAAGAATATTTAAGTCACAGTTCTAAAGAAAATTGAAAAGAAATAATCAAATTTCTTTTCTGAAATCATTAAGTAACATTGAAAAATAATTGCGAAAAGAAAAAGAGTTAGAAATCAAACTCACAAAACTGGACATCTGTACAAAGAGAGGAAAATAAGTTTGTTGCGTTTACTTATGAAAATGAACTTTTTTCTGGACAAATACAATCATTAAAGCAAATGGTAATTAAGTCAAGCTAACTTTAAAAATGCTAAAAGCATGAAAATAGTCTAATAAACAAGGAAATTTTTTCTGTATATATGATAATATAGTTTGATACATAAGCTAGGATATATCCTAATACACAAGCATGGATATAGTCTGACACACGAGCATGGATATAGTCTGATATCCAAGCATGGATATAGTCTGATGCTCAAGGAAATGTTTTCTACATTTAGGAACCTTAAAAATAGAACCTTAAAAAACTAAGAAATTTTTTAAATCATGTTAGTTTTTAGTTGTTTTTTTTAATAAAAATCTTTATTTTTCGGTAAAAATCATATTGTCTTCGATCAAAGAAACTTAAGGGGGAAGCCCCCCCTAAACAGAAGAATTAAACATTTTAAACAAAATCAAGAACATAAAACATCAATATAATATGAATAAACAAAATCCTTGAAAAAAAATACGAAATGGTTTTTGGTTGCCATAGAAACCACAAAAACACATAAAAATGGGCAAAAAATGCATTCACACCGGCCGTAAAAACTAAATAACCGTGCAAGATCTCTTAAAAACCTTTTACCAAATGCTTCACAAAAGGTCAAAGGGTGTTTTAATAGCGGCATTTTCCTTTAACTAAAAATCTGAGTGATGTGTGCACATTTAAAGATGGCGAAAATATTTTTTAATAAAAATAAAAAAATCTAAACCTCAATTTAAAAAACTGTTTGTATTAAAACATAGTTTATAATCATAGAAACAACTCCAGAAAATTTCATCAAAATTGGTTAAACGGTTGAGATAGAACGGCCGGCGTGTGAAAAAAGACTATTTTGAGAAAACGCGAAAAGAAAAAAAAATTAGCACATAAAACTTTAAAACTTTAGGTAAAACACAAACTATAGTTAAAATATCTAATAAAAAATATTAGAAACCTCCTGCTTCATACAACTTCCTTTCTTTTTCTTTTTATTTATCATTTTTATTATGTTTTTTTCCACGAATAATTTTTCGTCGCAACTTGTTTTTAGCAATATTCCTGTATTTGGAACGCGACAGTCGTTTATAGTTTAAATTTTTACAACCTTTAAGAGTATATGCTCCTGAAATTATGTCCAAAGATTCATAGACTAAAATCGAGGCTTTTCGACCAATGTTAAAATTAGCCACTGCATCATAAACTCCGAATTCTAATTGGCTGAATGATACAAATTTCGTTTTAGGTAAACGCTCCCAGATAGTTCCATTAAAACTTTCGTTGGTATTTTGTGTCTTACCATGTAAGCACTTTTCCAAATAATCGTCAGCACTGAGTTCTGCAAAGATTGGTTTGATTTTATAAACAATGTCTATTGGTAAACCTGGTCCAGGTGTATAAGTATTTGTACCATTGGCTTTATCTGAATTATATTTGCACCAACTATCAGCTCCGACTGGGCAATGCGGAAAATGTAGATTATTCTCCTTGTTGGAGGCAACATGATAAAGTGATGCCAGAGTACCAGCTTTCATAGATGCTAAATCCTTTACATTAGCATTTAGCATCTATGAAAGCTGGTACTCTGGCATCACTTTATCATGATTATATTTATCATGATTATTTATCAACATTAGCTCTAATTGCAATACCAAAATAACTTTGCAACCGATCAATGGTGGCATCTGTTAATTTACCTCTACCACCAAGGTTTTTAGTTTGTTTTTTTAACTTTCTTAATCTTGTACCTATACGTTTTTGATAATGTCCAACACTCAAGTTTTTTTACTTCAAAATCAGGGTAGACATTCATAACATTTAAATAGCTCTTACTGTCCCCATCACCTAAATATTTTATGTAGCGAAGCTTGCGATCTGTAATAGAACATTCAAATATTTTTTTCATACCAACTGGTTCCATACCCCCAGCAGACCCTTTGTAATCATATGCACACTTATGCACATTTCTCCACTCAGCAAAATATAAAGGTTCACTTTTCTTTTTTGGTTCCATTAAAATACAAGCTTTACAAACTCTACTCATTGGTTTTACGTCCAAAATTTTTCCACCATCAATAGATATTGCAGTCATTACACCATTGTATGATGAAAAACCTCGTCGTTGCCATGTCCCATCACATGAAACACCAGTATCAACAATATCAGTATTGGAATCGTGTCTAATTTCTGCAGCAGCATCACACATAGTTTCTATTGCTACTTTTTTCACAACTTTAAAAATTGTTTTAGCAAGCTTGTCATAGTTATTTCTTGTCATTGGCGGAGGAATATTCATTAAAGAAGTGAATTTTTCAAGTCCTGCATGACCATGTCCCAACGACCGCATGGTGTAAACAACTCGCTTATTTACGTCGTATCCCTGCTTACCACTTTTTTTTGAAGTACAAAAATTTTTACGAAATAAACAATTTGAACATTTTAAAACTAAAAAAGAGGCGAGTCCATGTCGATCTTTCAAGTTATCAGACAACACAAGTGAGTCTTCATTGAAGCACATTGGACAAATGAGTTTTTTAAAAATAACAGATAACACTTCTATATCTATAATTCTATATCCAGACAGTAGAGTATTACAAGAAGATTCGACTACATCAATTTGTCGTATTTTTGAATGTGATGGGATATTTACAATATTATCAGAAGCTTCATTTGGATTTTCATCACTCAGACAGTCAATCACAGTGTCATAATTAAATAAAATATTTACAATTTGAGTAGATTCTTTATTTACACTATCAACAACAACTTCTTCTTCATAAATTAATGATTTTTTAAATGGAAAAAAACTACACCTTTTCCTACCAAGTTTAGTTCGACTTTTTACTCTACAACTTTTTGGCATTCTTGTTAAATTAAATAACTTTAATCTGAGTCTGTTTTTGTCTCCTAATCTCGCTTACTTTTGCATAGCTGAACAAGAGGTATAATAGAATGTAGCATCCTAACTCAAGTTACGCATTTTAAAACAGCTTTTTTTTTTTTTTTTTGTTTTTGAAATTACGACAAAAAAATTACACTTTTGATATATCGAAACATCAACTCACCATTAAAAAAACTAAAATTTCTGCACTTTAGAATAATTTTTATCAAAAACAAATTACATAAATGAGATCTATGGTAATTTTTATGTCTAAAAAAGGTCAAACAATTTTTTTGTTTTTTTTTATGATTTTAGGGGGAGTTTCCCCCTTAATCTGGTGTCTTTAGTTATTTACATAGTTTTCCTAATTATTTTTTTATCTCAACATGTTAAATTCTTTATTATTTAAAATAATTATAAAATTATTATTTCTTATAACTATTAGTCGTTCAAAAACGAAAAAAAAAGTCGTTTAAAAAAGATAAAAAGAGTTTGTAATAATCCGTACAAATCGTAAAGCTATTTTAATTTTTGCAATGTGGTGAAAAGTTAGGTAATTTCCTTGTAACTCTGCATACATTGTACAGCCTTGTTAAGATTTTTTTTTTTTTTTTAAAAAACTTCTTAAATGGTAAAAATAAAAGAAATTATTTAAAATAGTTTTTAATAAGCATAAAATAGTTATATAGTTTTGCCTAATTTTGACTGTATATATAATAGTTTCCTTGGTAATTTGCGGACTTTAAGAGGGCAAGTTTATCAAATTTATCATCTACTCTATTAGGCGTCTGTGCTTTATTGCTTTTTAATGCAAAATTGTTTCTAGTAATATGGTAATGAAATAATTCTATTGAATTTCAATGCAATTCACTATTTATTCTTGGACCACTACAACACTTAGAATAATTAATTTAGTTAGTTGGACAGCTGCAGCGATATTATTCGATATTATTAGTCAAGTTCATTTTATTACTTAATTTCTGCACAGCTATAGGGAATTAAATGTATAAAAATGGTTAATTAATTATGTTAATATATTTTAGTTTTTAAGGCCAAGGAGCAAGGTTGGTGTTTTTCGCAAAAAGATTTCCGAATTTTGTGCTTCAATAAAAAATGAGTTTAAGTGAAGCTGCAAGACATTGCAACATTAAAGAATCAACTTCGCGAATATTTATATTCACTTACCAAACCAAAAAAAATATTCTCAACAGAAGAAGAATTAATTTCAGTAAACAACTTGGCAGATGCTGCAAATATACATTATGTAGGTATGTGCGAATATCCGTTATTTGCCGTAAAAAAAATTTCAAAAACTGTGACCAATTTAATAACTTGGCGAAGACACTATTTACGCCAAACCACATTGTGCCGCTATTTATGAACGAAATTAAATAAAAATTGGTAGTCATTTAGTAAAAAGGTTAGGCTGTATACTCATATATTGTATTTTTGCATTGTAAAATAAAGAAATTTTTTACATAAATAAAAAAATTCTTTATTTTACAATGTAAACTCTCAGTGTTTTTTAACGACCAACAGCTCTGTAAGTTATGGCGGGTCCTTCTTGAAATTAAAGGGTCCATTAGATAATTTATTTATCTGCTGATGATCAAAATTTCAAGTAAATCTGCACACCAGGTATTTCGATGAAATTAAGGATTTCTCACATTTTAATCTGTGTTTCATTATCTCAAGTTTTGCCGATCACGGGATAATTAGTCACAGTTTTCTTAAGTAATTCTTGTACTTAAATTTTGTCACTTAAATGCTCGTAACTTTTTATAGGGTCATTCAATTTTGATAAAATTTTCACCATTGTAACATTAATTAAAAACTCTTTCTAAAGATATGTAACACTTTAATATATAAACATTTTAAAATTTTTACACACATACCTACATTATGGACAGTAAATCATAAAAAAATTGAAACTTCATGGATGAAAAATAAATATGCAGGTGAACAGTGGCTGTAAGATATTTCCAAAAAATATAATAACAAGCTATCTTTACGTAAACCACAACCCACAAGTCTTGGTAGATCTTCTGCATTCAATAGAGAAACCGTAAGAATTGTATATAAAAATTACAAAAATGTTTTAGAACGTTATCATTTTAACCCATCAGGTATTTGGAACTGTGATGAAACAGAAATTACACAGTATATGTACCACCAAAAATTCTAGCTCCAAAAGGTAAAAAAAAAATAGGGAACATGACTAGTGCTGATTGAGGCAATAATGTAACAATGATTGCAGCCATTAATGCTACTGGAAATAGCATCCCACCATTACTAGTATTTCCACGTGCTAAATTTAAAGACTAAATATTAAATTATTTTCCTCCTGGAAGTGTAGGGGCAGCTAATAAGTCTGGATGGTCAAATGAAGTCATTTTTGTGGAAATTCTTGAACATTTTGTTTGTAATGTCCAAGCATCAATTGAAAAACCTGTTCTTTTATTAATGGATAATCATGAGAGTCATGTAAACATTTCTGTTATTGAGTTAGCAAAAAAATTGGGCATAGTTTTAATAATATTTCATCTTCACACAACCCATAAAATGCAAACTCTTGATCGTGGTGTTTTTGGACCATTTAAAACTTTTTATAACAATGTCATGAATAAATGGATGATATTACCAGGCAATGCTGGTAAACCAGTTACAATTTATGAATTATCTACCTTGTTGTTGTCAAGCTTATTCTCATGCTCCTGTACCAAATAATACTGTAAACAGTTTTAAATGTACTGGATTTTATCCATTTAATGAAAATATTTTTACTGATATTGACTTTTTAGCTAATAGGCCGATAGTGAATATACTTGATAATGAAAGTGAAAATGTTTCTGAAAAATTTTTTAATTTGGCCGGAAAGAAATATTCTAGACTTTATGTAGCAGATTTTCAGTTATAGAAGTTGTTGGTATAGTCTACAAAATTATGTATCTCAAGAAATCAGGAGACTTTTGTAACAATTTATAAAAAAAGATGACAATCTTTATGATGTGGAACTTGAGGATATTTTTATGAAACTTTTACCACCAAATATTGGTCACGGTTCATCTAAACGTCAGTATCTTATGTTTGATGTTGATCTGACTATTTGTAATAATTAATATATTATACTCTTTTATTATTGTATTTTTTGTGGTCCTCATTAAAATAGTTCCTATAAAAAGCATTATGATTATATGTAAATGAATATAGACCGCCAGCTAATATAAGTTATAAAAATATATTTTTGCTTTTTACTTATCTAAAATAATAAAAATAACTGTATAGGGGAACCTGTTGTACCTTTGACCACTTTTTGCTTTAAGGCGTTTTTTGCGTAGCCTATTGAGTAAATCCAAACCATTTAAACTTTATAATATTCTCTTATATTTTGCCCAAAAATTATACTTAGAACTTTTTTGTCATTTGACCAAGAATTATCTTTTTCCCGCGTTTTAAAAAAAGAAGTCTATTGGTCAAAGGTACAACACGTACGTTGTACCTTTGACCGATGCGCATTGTTCCTTTGACCAAAATGTTATTATTAAAAAATCATGCAATGTTTGAACCCTTTTTAATATTTTAGCTTGTAATATATTATATAGAAACTTTTGGTCCATCTTATATCAATAAAAAAAATCTAATTATTTTGTAATCAATCCTAATTGTCTAAAAAAAAACTAGAAAAATCAATCCTTACAATCTTGCAAAGACTTGTGTATTAAAGTTACGATACTCAGTATTACTAATTTTTTTCAATAAAATCAGTTATTATAACTATTTAGATAAAGTCACATATTTTCTTTAGTTAAATGCTACTTACATGAAATAATTAGGATTAAGGTCCAAAACTTTAAACGCGATTTAATTGTACAAAACATATTTTCTAATATATACAGTTATTTTTATTATTTTAGATAAGAAAAGAGCAAAAATATATTTTTATAACTTATGTTAGCTGGCGGTCTATATTCATTTACATATGATCATAATGCTTTTTAAAGAAAATATCTTAATGATGACAACAAAAAATACAATGATAAAAGAGTAAAATATATTAACTATTGCAAATAGTCAGATCAACATCAAACATAAGATACTGACGCTTAGATGAACCATGACCAATACTTGGTGGTGGAAGTTTCATAATAATATCCTTAAGTTCCAAATCATAAAGATTGTCATCTTCTCTTAAAAACTTGTTACAAAAGTCTCCTGATTTCTTAAGATACTTAATTTTGTAAACTATACCAACAACTTCTAAAACTTCTGCTACATAAAATCTAGAGCATTTCTTTCCAGCCAACTTGACAATTAAAAAATCTCCAGAAACAATTTCACTTTCATTATCAAGTATATTTACTCCAAAATCAATTTCATTAGAGCTTTCATCATTTAAACATATGTCAGACTGACTAAAAATAATCTGCTTTGCCATTTTTTTTCTTTTGCTTGAAGAGGTCTTTTTAAATTGTTGGTTATTAGATTTTGAATCTAGAATAACTTTAATTTCAGGGGTATCAGTTAAAATACATGATTTTCTATTACGTCTTTTTGAAGTATTTGTTTTTCTTAATTTGGCTTTAGGATGAGGTTGTATTATCTCAGGTGAAACAATTGATCTTGATGGTAAACTCACAGTAGGGATTTCCCCTAAAACAATAGATGACGTTGATGGTACACTGGATGGAGCAGTTTCAATAATCTCATTAGAAAGGCAAGCTTCAGTATTCACTATTGGCCTATCAGTAACATTTGCAGCTAAAAAGTCAATATCAGTAAAAATATTTTCATTAAATGGATAAAATCCAGTACATTTAAAACTGTTTATAATATTATTTGGTACAAAAGCATGAGGATAAGCTTGACCAACAAGGTAAGATATATCATAAATTGTGACTGGTTTACCAGCATTGCCTGGTGATATCATCCAGTTATTCATGGCATTGTTATAAAAAGTTTTAAATGGTCCAAAAACACCACGATCAAGAGGTTGCATTTTATGGGTTGTGTGAGGATGAAATGTCATTAAAACTATGCCTGATTTTTTTGCTAACTCAATAACAGAAATGTTTACATGACTCTCATGATTATCCATTAATAAAAGAACAGATTTTTTAATTGACGGTCGCACATTACTAATAAAATGTTCAAGAAATTGCACAAAAATGACTTCATTTGACCATCCAGACTTATTAGCTGCTCCTACACTTCCAGGAGGACAATTATTTAACATGTAGTCTTTGAATTTAGCACGTGGAAATACAAGTAATGGTGGGATGCTATTTCCAGTAGCATTAATGGATACAATCATTGTTACATTGTTGCCTCGTTCAGCACTAGTTATGCTCCCTATTTGTTTTTTACCTTTTGGAGCTAGAATTTTTGGTGGTACGTGGACTGTGGTAATTCCTGTTTCATCACAGTTCCAAATATTTGATGGGTCAAAATGATAACGTTCTAAAACATTTTTGTAATTTTTATATACAATTCTTACAGTTTCTCTATTGAATGCAGAAGATCTACCAAGACTTGTAGGTTGTGGTTTACGTAGAGATAGCTTGTTATTATATCTTTTGCGAAAATCTCGCAGCCATTGTTCACCTGCACATTTATTTTTCATCCATGAAGTTTCAATTTTTTTGATTTGCTAAAGCATACTCACATGCAAAAGATCTTATCTGCTTTAATGTAAGTCTATAGTGCATATTTGCAGCATCTGCCAAGTAGTTTACCAAAATTAATTCTTCTTCAGTTGAGAATACTTTTTTTGGTTTGGTATGTGAATATAAATATTCGCAACTACCAGATTTTTTAAACTGCTTCAACTGATATATTAAAGTTGACTTTTTAATGTTACAATGTCTTGCAGCTTCACTTAAACTCATTTTTTGTTGAAGCACAAAATTCACTGCATTTAGCATATCCATTTCGGAAATCTTTTTGCGAAAAACACCAATCTTGCTCCTTGGCATTTTAAAACTAAAATATATTAACAAAATTAATTAACTATTTCGATACATTTAATTCCCTATAGCTGAGCAGAAACTAGGTAATAAAATGAACTTGACAATAATATTGCTTCAGCTGTCCAACTAACTAAATTAACAAAATTGATTATTCTAAGTGTAGTAGTGGTTCAAGAATAAATAGTGAATTGCATTAAAATTCAATGGAATTATTTCATCATCATAATACTAGAAACAGTTTTGCATTAAAAAGCAATAGAGAGCTTACGATATGAGAACGGCAACAGCAACGAAGACTTCAAAGGTCTGGGACGAGCGGTTGTATCTTTATGTTGCCGTTTTGAAATAAAATAACTTACGACTTTCCGTTACAAAAAATCAACATTGTTTTACGGAAAATTTCTAAATTAAAAATGGCTCCTTTAAGAAATGTTAGAAATAACTTATTACTTGCATTAGAATCAAATATAATAGATAGCGAGGAATTCTTATTACTGTACAATTTAAATGTCTCTAAGAACCCTGATTTACCTTTTTGGAGTTATAGGCAGTTTTGTTTAGAAAGCATGTCCGACGACGAATGCAAAAGCGAATTTAGATTTTTAAGGAGTGATATATATCGTTTAGTCAACGTACTTCAACTACCTCAAGAGTTTGTATGTTATAACGGATTGAAAGTTACTGCAATAGAGGCACTGTGCATTTTTTTAAAACGGTTTTCATACCCTTGTAGATTGCTAGACATGATACCTCGTTTTGGACGACCTGTTCCACAGTTAAGCATGGTTTCAAATCAAGTTATGAAATTTCTTTATGATCGCTGGATTCATTTACTTACAACATTTAATCAAAACTGGCTTTCTCCAAATAACCTTGAGATTTTTGCTGATGCTATCCATCGCAAAGGGGCTCCTCTCGCAAACTGCTAGGGATTTATAGATGGCACTGTTAGGCCAATAACTAGACCTGGAAAAAACCAAAGAGTATTATACAAGGGACATAAAAAGATACATAGTCTAAAATTTCAATCTGTTGTTGCTCCAAATGGACTTATAACTAACTTATTTGGACCAGTTGAAGGAAAAAAACATGACAGTGGTATTTTAGCGGATTCTAATTTATTAAACTTATTAGGACAACACTCATTTGATACTGCAGGTAACCCTTTATGTATTTATGGTGATCCTGCATATCCTCTTAGGGTGCATTTACAAACAGGATTTAAAGGTGGAGTGTTAACCCCACAACAGAAAATTTGGAACAAAAAAATGAGTGAAGTCAGAGTATCAGTTGAATGGTTGTTCGGAGATATTTTGAATTATTTTAAATTTTTAGATTTTAGAAAAAACTTAAAAATTGTCTAAATGCTGTGGGGAAAATGTACATAGTTTGCGCTTTACTAAATAATGGTCGAAGTTGTTTATATGGTTCACAGACATCTAATTATTTTGATATTATTCCACCTACCCTTGAAGAATACTTTGTATAAAAATAAAACTACAATAATATACAAATAAATGTCATTTATTTCCTGGAAAGTTGTTTTATTATTTCAACCATTGACGCTTGCTGCTGCGATTGTTGTTGCACCATTTCCTGCATCATTGTTTGTTGCTGTTGAAACAGCTTCAACATATCACAATGATTCTGAAGACTTTGCTTTTTTAATTCAAGCTCTTCCTTTTTAATAACCGCATCTCTTTCTCCTTTCTCTCGTAAGTATATAATAGTTTCTGAACCATTATTTCTTGTACGCTTGCATGCTTTTCCTTTGTTTCTTTCATTAGTTTCAGATAAAGTTTCCATACTACGCTTTCGCATTTCTGCAGCTTTACTGTGATCGTCAACTTCTTTTAATTTTTTGGCATCACTTTGCGATGTGTGTGCTTCATCTGCTTCTTTGAATCTATCGATTATATCTGCAACAGCTATATCAACCTCTGATTCTATGACATCAATTCCAGATGCCTTTTCTTCATCTCTGGTTTTTTTTTATGGTTTTCAATTAAAACATTTAAACGATCTCTTACAGCTCGTGACTTAACTTTAAAAAATGGTTGACTTGTAGAATTAAGAACACTCGCAATCTTTTCCCAACTTTTCCCTCTTTCTATGGACCCTTTTTTTGAACAGGTATGGTTCATGTAACAAAATTTCACGAAGAAAAAACACATCATGATCCCCTGTCCATCTCATTGAACTAAGAAACAAAAAACTTAGTAAACTTGAATTTTTTGGCAGCAAAATATATACAGTAACAAATAATAAAATGATAAGTTAACAGAATAAAAAACAATAAGAACACAATTATCAACAACCCATATGAACATTACATAATATAAGAACATGTGTATATATATATATATATATATATATATATATATATATATATATATATATATATATATATATATATATATCATATATATATATATATATATATATATATATATAAATAATATATGTATAATATAATGTATATGTAGATATATATATATATATATATATACATATAATATATGTATAATATCATGTATATATACATATATATATATATATATATATATATATATATATATATATATATATATATATATATATATATATATATATATATATATATATATATATATATAATATATGTATAATATAATGTATATGTATATATATATATATATATATATACATATATATATATATATTTATATATATTTATATATATATATCTTTATAAATTTTATGTATACTTCATAAATTCAATGCAGTAATTTTAAACTTACTTTGGTGCACTTTTTGAACAAGAACTATTTTCATCCATTTTGGAGCCGTTTTCAGACAACGCGAGTTTAAATGTTTGGACGTTGTGGAAAAAGTTTTAAAACGGCACACCAGGGAATCCCATCCAGGACGCATGCGTACGGATAAATATTTAACATAAATTGTCGTGGTTGCCGTTGCAGTTCTCGTATCGTAAGCTCTCTAATAAAGCACAGACGACGCCTAATAAGGTAGATTATAAATTTTATAATCTTGCCCTCTTAAAGTTCGCAAATTACCGAGGAAGCAGTTTTTATTGGTCAAAGGTACAACGTCCTTGACTGGTCAAAGGTACACGAGATGGGTTTCTTTAACAGTTATTATGTCTGACCGTAAATCCCCATTTACGGTCAGACATAATCATCCAAAATTTTCCATAACAAAAAAAAGATGTTGGGTAATGTTTATAATGTCGTAGATGAATCAAACAACAATTTATCACAGTTTTAAAATCAGAATAAGATTAACACAAATATTTACTTTTTAAGAGTCAAAACTTATAATTGCTTGTGGATCAATACCATCTATCCCAAGTATAATGTTTTACGATAAGAAGAGTTGTCATGGACTACTATTTCAAATGACACTTCCCGTTTTTTTTAAATAATAATAGTAAGCCAACAGAGTAGAGTGACCAAAGGTACAACGTGGTCAAAGGTACAACAGGTTCCCCTATATTAGAAAACATGTTTTGTACAGTTAAGTTGCATATAAAGTTTTGGACCTTAACCCTAATTATTACATATAAGTAGCAACTAAAGAAATTATGTGACTTTATCTAAATAGTTATAATAACTGATTTTATTTAAAGAAATTAGAAATATTATTAGTAATACTGATATCGTAATTTTGTGTATCGACTTACACAAATCGAATGCAAAGACTTTTGTATCGTAATTTCGATACACAAGTCTTTGCATGATTGTAAGGATTGATTTTTCTAATTTTATTTAGACAATTAGGATTGATTACAAATTTTTCCTATGAATGAATATATGTATACGTTATTTAAAATATATATATATATTTTATTATATAAAAGTTATATAAATTTAAATGAATATTTAATGATTACATGTATATGTATACGTATATTTTTTATATAAATTGATATAATTAATTAAATTTTTTTATCGCCACCCCATCCCCATCCAGTTTTTTTTAACTTTTTTTATTTGGAATGCTTTGATTGCTTTGACGTTTTGAAACTATTACATTGGACAGTTTTTTTAAAAGTTGAATGTGGTTGGTGAACTTTAAATTATGATAGTTATACGATACTTTATTGGAAATTATGTTGTACCTCGGAAAATTATTTTTTTTTTTACTTCGATTTCCCTCCAACCATATTATACCTCTTAGCTGTAATTCAATCTGAGGTAATTAAAACATAAAATCATGCATTACTGTTTTTAACGTAATTACGCTTTACGTAAATCTGCGTTTAAAGTAAAATCTTTGTCATTGACGTCATGAAATAGTTTCGAGATTTCTTCACTTTTAAGTGTATTTAACTGTTTAAAGATGACATCTTTAAAATCAATAATCTTACATTTTAACTAAATGTACACCATCATAAAGTAAACTTTTTTGCACTGGAATAAAATTGAGAAGCCATCAAACCACTTTCATATTCTGATAACAATTTGCAATCACCATTAATTCAGAAATATTGCTTGCATGATTAATGCGCACAATATCATTTCAAAACAAAATCATTATTAAACAATTGATATAAAGTTCTCATTAATAACATTTTGTCACTTTTAAGTAACAATTTTACAGACTTTATTTCAACGAAATTAACTGAAATCATTTTATTTAATAGAGAAAATGATGGTAAATGTAAAATCTTCCTTTACATTTTAGTTCTTGTCAACTCATTATTTTCTGAGATGGAAAGATCACTCAACAATGTAAAGTGCAACATGATCATTATGTTTTTTTCATAACCTTTTGGGTATGGAAAATCAACAATACATTTTAAATATTGTATAAAATCATTTTTTAAATATTTATTGTTTTGATCAATCTGGTAAACTAAGGAGATTTTATACATATTTTTCTCTACATATACTGTTGGTATAGACGGTTTTGCTTGGATGACACTTGGATGCATAGTTGGTATTGATTTTAACCTATTTATTTAACAAAATCTTTTTGCCTGTCCTTCATGTTTTAAATACTTTTTGTCAAAAATGTTTTGTATAAATAGTAGATGACTTAGTTAGTACCCAGTTATGTCTGTTTAAATATATTATCCATTTAGTTCTCAAGTCTTTATTTGCTAGAATCGTAAAAACTTGCGCCACTTTATTTAATGGAGATAAAAAATAACTGTCACCACATTTTTTACTAGAAATGAAAAAACTGTCACCACATCATTTAGTAGAAATAAAAAAAAGCAACAACATTATTTACTGAAAATGAAAAAACCACATCATTTAGTAGAAATAAAAAAAAGCAACAACATTATTTACTGAAAATGAAAAAAGTAGCTTCACATGATGTGAAGCCAATTTGGATAAGCAACCAACAAAACAAAATTTGTTAACTTGAGTTCTTTTTTTTTTCTTTAATTTCACTAATACAAATTTTAGTCTTATAAATCATTACAGCTTTATTCAAAACCGCAAACTGAACTAGTTTCTATTTTTTGGCTAAAATTAAGGAGAGCGAGTATGAAGCAGAATATTTTAAGTAGGCCATAGGGGAGGTGGGGAGGGGGTCTACTATGAAAAGATATAAAAGATATATGACTCAATAAAAACCGTTTTATATTTTATGTACAAAAACAGTACTTGGTGAGACCATTTTATAGTTTTTTTCGTGCTTTGGATATAATTTTTTTTTAATGTTGGTGGTTTTTTGTGTTTAATACCAAGATAAATGTAGCAACAACAAAAAAATTGACAATACGGCCGTATTTCCACTTTTTGTGATTCGGAGTAATTCGATTTTCAAATTTTAGGGCATAAATACTGACAGTTGATCATTTTGTAAAATTTTTATACTTTCAAATCTAATAGTAAATTAAGTCTTATTTTTATTAGAAGTAATAAAAATTTGTTTGAAAGGTTGGTTTCAATCTAAAAACGTTGCAAACTGAACCACATATCCTACCTGTGGATACTGCATATCCACAGCTAGGATATGCAGCCTGCTGGTTTGCATTTCTTTAAACTTTAATAAACGGCGTTTTTCAGAAAGTAGTTTATACGATTACTCTCGAGTAATTAATACAAGGGGGGTTACATTTAAAGTTTTTATTCTTATCAGGACTGATATATATTTCTATTACAAACGTCCCGTCCAGTGTTTTAAGCACCTAAGAGGAAGTAAATTTTCAAAATTCGAATTAAATTGCTTTTCCAGTGTCGGTGAAACTTTAAATCTATTTTTAATCTGTTTCCTAGTTGTTAGCCCTTCATGATAAATTATTTTTTAAATATTATAATGCAGTTTTGAAAAGCATAAAACCAAAAAAAATTGCAAAATATAATTTTTTGTTCGCGAGGGTCAGTTATGTTGCCGCAAACGCAATACAAATAATAAATAATACAAAACTAGTTTAAGGCTTTCAGAATAAAAAAAAAACATTTATACTTAATTAATGTTGGTTACAATTATTAAGCTGGTTGCAATAGTAAATATAAATAAAAGACTAATCAAAACATTCTGTTTTACTTGAAAATGAAATACAACAGTCTGCAAATTAAAATTTATAAAATGATTTTTTTATTTGATCAAAAGTTCATAAAAAAAGTTGATGCAGAACCAAGTTGTCAATAGAGCTGAAAATTGACGCAAACAAAAATTGATAATAGTTAACATTATTTTTATAGTTAACATTATTATAGTTATCACTAGGTGAATGTTTGTGAGACCAATGACATATATTCTTTGTCTTGAAGTGGGATGAATTTTAACATTGGTTTTAGATGTTTTACTTTTTCTATTGAGATTTTTTTTTTTTTTAAGCGCCTTCGGTTGCACAAACCTTATATCGTTTGCCATTTTTTTGTTATTTAAATTTTGGTGACTAGTGTTATAGTTGAGAATATTTTCCAACTTCCATTCATAACTAAACTCAGTTTTGTATTCAACACTACGTGGCTTATCAGCTGAATTTTTAAGTATCTTTACTTTAGCATATGGAACATTTTTAAGCAGTCAATAATTTTTAGCAACGGTTTGAAAGTCCATCATCTGCTCTTCTTTAATTTGAATCAACTTGATTGGGTTCTTTCAAGGTATGTATTTTAGAATTCTGACAAGGCCAATTGGACTGTAAACTTCAGCTACTTCCATATTTCTTTCAATAATACTATGTAAACTGTCAGTCTCCTGGATAACACTATGTCCTGGCTGACAAAATTTCTGAATGATTGTTTTAAATTGTGGATGATTTTTAATGAAAATTTTTAAAACAATCGTCATAAAACTATTTCTATTCTGCGGTACACAAGAGTCGCTCCATAAACAAATTTCAGTTACCTGAGGTTCATCTGCAACTATTTGATCAAATATAACAAGAAGAGTACAAACTATATAATTTCCTGTTCGACCACTAGTATATTCTGTCCAGACTGGACTATAATTTTTTTTTTTGATATTGAGCATTGTGTTGTCAAATGAAAAACAGCCAACTTTCATTTGTAAAAAAAGTTGGAAACGTTTGCTGTTGGTAGGCTGAAAACATTTTCCATATCTAAGCAAATAACACACTTGCTTTTATTAAGCCTATAACGATTACGTTCTTCATTGGTTTCAGCTTCGTTTTTTGTGTGAATTTCATATTCTATTTTTTCATTTGAGTTTGGTGAAGGATTCATTTTCATACTTTAACATTTGTCACATCTATCTTTTTTTAGTTTATGAACTTCAATCTTAAAACCTGTGATAAATATTGATCTATACCAGGCCCGGTTCTAACAGTTTTCTATGTGTAGGCGAGATGCAAATTTGCCGCCGCAAAAATTAAAAATGCAATAATTTCCAATTTGAAGGAAAATAAAAAAACACTGAAAATCAAACTTTAGTATATTTTTATTTTATTACGAAAAATTACACAAAAACAAAGTAAATAAAAAAACTGAATTTATACAAAAATAAAAAACAAAACAAATTCCATTCATGAAAAAATAAAAAACAAATCGTAATTAAAAGTGAATTTTCCTAGCTTTTAATTCTGCGAAATCTTTAACCAAATCTTCTATGTCCAAATGATCAGCAATTTCTTTCTCGATGGAAATCGTAGCTAGACCAACTAAACGATTTTGACACATTTGTGATCTGAAATAGGATTTTATTATTTTCAGCTTTGAAAAGCTTCTTTCAGCACTAACAACTGTGACTGGTAACGTTAGTAGTATGCGAAGAGCTATCGAAAGGTTTGGGAATACTTCGACAACATTAGATGTGTAAATACATTTTAATACACTTTTTGGATCGCTATTGGAAGTATCAAGTCGTCTCCCAATAGCTTTAATTTCATACCAAAGTTCGACCCCGTTGATATCATATTGGATATCAGACATAAGCGCTAACTGCAAGTCCTTACAGTGTTTCAATAACTCATCATCCGTAAAGTGTTTGTTGCCGATATTGTAAAGAAACCCAAATAACTCGTTATATTTCGATAATTGCGTAAATCTTTCATTTATTGCTTGAATTGCGATGTCCAATATTCGATTGAAAAAAGATACTTTGAAGTTTTGTTCTGGTGATACTATCGGTTCATCACGACCTTCGTATAGGAATTGTCTACTCTTTCTGCGTACGCGTACGGGATCATCCACATCAAATCCTTCAAAAATTTCTAGTTCAACTGCCAATTTTTTTGCATTTTCAACCATTGCGGCAAATGCTTCATCACAGCGATAATCGCATAGGAAAGATTTGGTAGCGTTTAAATGCTCTAGAGCAAGCGACAAGTCTAAAGCCTGTGATTGGAGCATTTTGCTGACAATATTAATTTGGAATAAAATGTCATACCACAATACCAAGGAGCAAACAAATTTGAAATTTGAATTATTTCTGGCTATTCCCTTAGCCTCTGCGCGACTCTTGACTTGTGGTGCAGTAGTTAATGTATTGTCTTCTGCGATTTCAATTAGTGCATCGTAAACTCCACTAATCTGAAATCGAAGTGCCCGTACGGCATCGACCCTGCTTTCCCAACGAGTGGCACTTAACGGTTTTATAGTCAGATCGCTTAGGTGGTTTAATAATATACTCCAACGGTGAGTTGATGCTGAGAAAAAGTTATAAATGCCTTGAATTAAATCAAAGAATGCGTCAGCCTCCATACAACAATTAGCTGCATCGTTCAATACCAAGTTGAGCGAGTGGGCACTACAAGGCACGAAAAAAGCTCGAGGATTTAGTTGACGAATTCTGGCTTGCACACCATTATATTTTCCGCGCATGTTGGCTCCATTATCGTACCCTTGTCCCCTCATGTCATCAAGATTTACGCCTAATTCCTGCAACTTATCGATAACAACTTTTGTCATATTTGCTCCCGTTGTGTCTTGTAATTCAAGAAAAGTTACGAAGTGTTCAGAAACTACGACTTCAGCTGGTTTTTCCGAAGATGATTCAGTTGCACTGACAAACCTAAAAACAACTGTCATCTGCTCCATGTGGCTTATATCGGGGGTACAGTCTAAAATAAGTGAGTAGTACTTTGCTCGCTCTAGTTTTGCTAAGATGTGATTTTTGATTTTATTAGCAAGCAATTCAACGATTTCATTTTGAATAGTTTTTCCGAGATAGGTGGTGTGAATTTCACTTGTTGTTATTCGTTGAATATGTTTACTCATAATAGGATCATAATTTCCTAAGAATTCAATAAATTTAAGAAAATTTCCGTTATTCGGTTCGAAAAGCTTTTCACATGTTCCTCTTAATGCTAGATTTTGTCCAGCAAGAGTTCTAATTAACGTTTCAATTCTTTCAAGAACTTGTCGCCAATGTTGAGTTTCAGATTGAATTATTTTCTGATTAATTTGATCAATCGTAGCCCCTGATTTAAGTCTCACCTCAAGATCTCTCCAATTTACATATGCAGTAGTGTGGCCACTTGATGTTTCATGTCGTTTAATAATAACAGAAATATTTTTCCAATCTCGGCAGCCGTCATGCGATGACAGGGAGAATTTATTCGGACTAAATATCTTACAGCAAAAGCAAAATACAGTGTCTTTCGTAATGGAGTACACCAACCAAGTGCGTTTAATTTTATCGCCATTAGACATTCAGCGATAAAAATGAAAGCTTGAAAATTTTCTACCTTGTTCATCTTCGGGAAATAAAGACGGTAATTTTTGAATTGGACCATACTTCATCAGCAATGCTTTAAATTTACCATCTATTATAGGCCATTTTGCCGGATCATTAAAATTAAGAGGCAAATCTTTATTGGTTTTGGGGTCTTCACCACTTTGATCTTCATTGTTTTCATTTTGTCCTATATCATCGACGTTCTGTACAACAACTTCACTTAAATTGGAGATAAATTCCACTTCATCAACATTTTCTGGTTCTTTAGCAGTTATATCATTTCCAGAATTTCTATATTCATTAACACTAACACTATCCGCATATTCTATTTCTCCACCGCTTTCGATTTCAATTTCAACTTCATTTTGGTTTGAAGTTGAAGCTACTAAAGGTGCCAGTGCTTTTTCGCTTGATGACCTGCTCAAAAAGTGCAACAAAGCATTCTTCTGTTTGGCAGAATTTGCTTCACGTTGAAGCCTAATTTTCTTGTATTGTGACCCAGACAAGCGCTGTCTCGTACCACGGTCCATTATATTGTATCGTTTAAAGAATTTAAACTTAAAAAAAATATAGCATTGATACATATACCCAAATTTTTATATTTAACAATAATAATAATAATAAGTTTATTCAAATACATGAAAAAGAAAACGAAAAAACAAACTTTAACTACTTACTTATAAAAATTATTGTTAAACAAATATTATTCAATTTATAAAAGGGTATAATAATTTTTTTTTTTTTTCAAAGTTAAAGCTCGCTTAATAATACACTTTTATAACAATTTACAATAGATATCTCAAAGATAACTTCAATAAAATTTTTAAGAAAGTTTCTTAGTAATATTCTGGAACTTTAATTTGCTTAGTCAGCGTATTTTACGAACCAATAGAATTCGTTTGTTTGTATATTTGGCGGTTTGCAAACATCCATCCCTGAAAAAGAAAAAAGAAACTTTTTTTTACTGTTTCTTCTTCGCCAAATCCCAAATGTAAAACATGTATACAAACAAACGCTTTTATTACTATATTATTTATTTGAAAAAATTAGTATGTATTAAAGTTCCCGTAAAATACAACGCCGCCTAAGCAAAAAATTTGTGGACAAATAGGAAATCTTATAATCTACAAAATCCATAACTTTAAATTATAAAAATGGAGTGAGTACGTAGAAGAACTTGGAAATTTTTAAAAAAAATAAAATAATTTCTTGTTACAAAAAAAAATTAAAAAATTTTTTTTTTTTGGGAAAACACAAAATAAATTAAGAAAATGCCGCTCTAGAAATGTGCCGCCGTCGGCTGTCGCCGACGTCGCCTACGCTTAAAACCGGGCCTGATCTATACATACTTTTTTTTGCAGCAATATCATTTTCAAAAACACATTTTTCACATATTCAGATTTTTGCTTGAACGTACTCTTTATTTGTACTTTTGCGACAAAAGTGACAGTCGATACTGGGAATGCTGAATGGGAATGAATATACGTACATACACGTACGTAAGGTACAGAATCTTTAATGTAATTTGGTACAGTTCGACTAGGTGCTTTACCTCTTTTAAACTGTTGAGGTGTTCCTGTTGTTTGTTTTTTTTGTTAAATGGTAATTTCTAATTTTTTTTTCATCAATATCTAGAGTACATAGATAAAATTCTTGGCAAGCACGTATAAGTTCATCAGAAACAATAAAGTAATATGAATAACTACGCTTTTTCAATTCTGAATTTTCAGCAAAACAAAACCTTTTTTTGTTCTCTACAATTGCAGTTCGGGAGTTAAAATGACACTTTTTTTGATCATTTAAAATCCAGTGTTGTTTGTGCAAAGTTTCTTGATCAGGAATGCTAATTTTTAATTTACATTTAAAACGACATTAAGTGTGGTCTCTCTTACAGTCTTTTATAAATTTCCCCCGTTGTATTTTGCCATTTGAGGCTATGTATTGCTGACCACTCTGTCTAAGTTTTTTTCTTATTTTTTTCTACCAGGAGGTAGGATTTCTTTTTCGTTTGCGTGTAAGATTTTTTCCAGTTCTCCTGTGTTTTCTGCTACTTTCCCTGGTATCTCTGTTCAAATTAGTTTGAAGAAGAAAATCATCATTTTTATCAATATGTTGTGATTGAATAACAATGATAGATTCAGAGTAGTTGAATTGAAGATTATGTTGTAATTGAATGTAAACTTGTTCCTTTAAGTTTCTAAATTATATATACAATAATAATAACAATATTAACAATTGTAATATATTAAATATATAGAACTATATAGTAAGCATTTAATTGTCTAAATAATTCGTGATTTTATAATTTAGAGAACTCTATATTTATATTTGTACCTTTGAGAGACTTCGTCAGTAGTTTCAAGATACGCCATTTTATTAATAACAAATAGAGTTTTGGCGGTTGTTTAACAGAGTAAAGAAAGTCTTGGCTAATCTGATTGGTCAAAGTACATAACAGCTATCACTTATTGGATACACGGCTTTCTGGTTCTTTTAATATAACTCTAAGTTTCATAACTTTTGTGACTTGAATCACTCAAACCATAGATTATATAAACCATAGAAAATAAATTTAAAAAATCTTATTTATTTTTAAAACTAAGTTCTTCGGTTGAAATGAGTTAACGACTTTATTTGATTGGACGCTTTAATTAACAAATAACCCAAGGGGTCATCCATAAATGATGTCAGTAAATATAGGGGGGAAGGAGTGCTGGAAAGTTTGACACTAATTGACAATAGGAGAGTGGTGTTGAGGCCAAAATGATGTCAATTTAAATTATTTTTTCAGTTTTAATGAGCAGATTTTAACGGTAATTACATCTACTAAATTGTATAGAAATGATGTTTTGTTTGTGGGGAAATTAATATTAAATGCGGGGAATTTGATATTATATTTTATTAAAATATTTATAATATAATATTATAAATTAATAAGTTTTCCAGAGACACTAAATAAATAACAAACACTAACGTAAAATAAAAATTACTATCGTTTTATTAATATATTGCCATTTGACTGCGAATCAATATATGTTAGAAATATTAACTCTTTGTATATAAAACACATAAAGTTTATTGAAAATTCAAAACGCTAATTTCTTCCTAGCGGGTTGAAGAAACTCTTTTAAAAAGCTTGCGCTAATGATGAGCAAAATCATTATTTTGATTGCGATGTAAACAATACTAATAAATCAATATTAAAATATCGATAAAACCGCATTACTTAACTTATTGATGGTCTCGTATAGAAATAATCATCCCGATAAAAAAAAGGCTAATATTCAGAAAGAAGTCCATAATATATGGAATTCATTAAAAGAAGAGAAACTGGTACATAAGGATCTTGAATTAAGAGTAATGTATTTAATCAATTTATTTAATGAAAAGGTAATGAAGTTCAAGAGCAAGCAATTATCATTTTGGGCCAATACTCCAAAACAGTCTGCCCCCACGTATACTCCACTTTCATTAGCCAAGTCGACAAGGCTAGAGTGCCCATTGGAATCACAGCAGTCAAAAAACAGGCGCCGTTGTTGATGCATTTGGAGTACCGGGTAACTCTCCCGGACCACGACTGGGTCGTGGCTGCTAAACACAAGCTTATACCATCTGTATACGTTGGAACTACGATTAAAAAAGATGGTCTCGGAAAAACAGATGCTGTTACTTATTCTGGACCTACCCACATTGCTGTTCGATCAGGAAAGCACGTATCTTCGACCGTCTTTGCTCATGGATTAGACTTTCAGCGGTTCTTGGATATTAAAGAATTCGACTATATTACCAGAGATCCTCAAACTAATATGGTTAAGCCTATTGTTGTGTTTAGCGTCGATGGAGGACCCGACGAAAATCCCAGATACCAGAAAGTAATTGAAATTGGGATTCACCATTTCTTGAAAAATAACCTTGACGCTCTTTTCATCATGACAAAAGCTCCAGGCCGCAGAGCATTCAGCAGAGCTGAGCGACGAATGGCACCTTTAAGTAAAGAATTATCTGGTGATTCTTCCGCACGAACATTACGACACTCATCTTGATTCTCAAGATAATTGCAATGACAAAAGTTAATTTGTAAAAATATTAATATTATTTTTAACCTACAATAACCAATAAATCTTTTTAAATCAGGCAGGACAATAGATGAAAGTTTTGAAAAACAGAACTTTGGTTTTGCTGGACAAGCTTTTGCTGATATTTGGTCTGATCTACAAATTGACGGTTATCCAACCATTGCAGAGCATATTGATCCAGACAAATCAGAGCTTGAGTCAAGGAGCCTTTTATTACAAGATCAACGTTGGATTGCCGATCATCTTCGTGCAAGTCAATATTTTACTCATTAATTGTGAAATGTGAAAATCGTTCTTGTTATCGGACTATTAGAAACTCTTACTTTACTCTAATTAGAGCAAGACTTCTTCCGCCACCTGTTCCTGTCAACCAAACGAGAGACAGGCTCAAAGCAGTAGATGTCTCAGAAGGAGCAAAAGAATTGCTTCCACCATCCGTCTTTGTGCCGTTCAATTTTGCCGTATGATGCGTTTTGCCCATCAATTCAGTCTAGCCTAGCTGATAGAATCTATAAAAAGTGAAATATCTACTTTGCCTCTCAAGCTATGTTGAAAAAGCGCGCTTCTATCCATTCTTCTGCATTAACACTCCCTCTAATCAAAAGGGTCAAACCTGTTTGTATCGCAACCAAGCGACAGATTGAATTTTTGGCAGTCAACGCCTTGCAGAAGAGTTCGGAAACTGCTGAATGGTTAGATGAAAATGAAGTTGACGCAACGAATTTGATTGTACCTCAAGAATACGATATCCTTTTAAAGCATGGAGAGCATTCACTACCTATTGTTTCAATCGATGATCACTTCAACAACCCATGGGAAGATTATATCAAAAATATATAATACTATTTGCTTAGTTGAATATTTAATGAGATATCGACTGTTATATAATATAATTTGATGAAATCTACTATTATATAAATGTATAATTTAGTCAGAAAAAAAATCAATGGTTTTTAAGCATTTTTATAGCTTTTTAGGGGGAGTACAAAAAAACTGACATCATATATAACGGGGGGTTGGCCAAAAATTGACAGTTTGACAAAGGGGGAGGGGGAGTCGAAAAATTGCGAAAAAACACTGATATCATTTATGGATGACCCCCAACTAAACACTTAAATAACTCAATACACCTTGATTGCGAGAGTGTTTTTTAAGATTAGTGGTTACTAAGACCTCATTAATCGAATAAAAAGTTCAACTCAAACGTTTTTAATTTCTGTTAAAAAGTTTTTGATTTATTGATTTCAGTAAAAAAAAATTAAACAAAAAATAATTTATATATAAATTAATTATAAACTAGCAATAGTTGTTTTGTTTTTTTTAATTTTATTATCATTGTAAACAACGATTTGAAAGTACCCGACATTTTAAGAAGTAATTAAGTAATCTTTACGAAAAAAACAAACAAAGATAACAGCTTATTTAATAAAAAAAACTTGTTAAGAAGGAAACGTCGCAAAGTAGCTCTCATTCATTCCTGAAATTTCATTCAAATTATTAGTGTTTAAATCTCACTAATCTCGCCTAAAGTTTAGTCAGCACAATTTTTAAATATTCGTTGTTCTGAAAATTTTAAAGTTCTCCTATTTTTCCGAGGGTTAACGTTTTACTTGAAAAATTTTAAGTGTTGTGTGGCGAGGTTTTATAAATTTTAAACTAATCTATACGTACATTTGTTAAGTATACTGCAACACAATATTAGTTACAAACTTCGGAAGTACTGTTTTGAAATAGATTTCTTTTGTTTATAAAACAAATGGTATGAGCTTAATTCCAAACACTTCGATTGGTTAAACATCCGTCTTAATCATACTTCCCTGGCTTAAGTTACCAGATTGAAACCAGACTTGCGTAAACATATATAGTTTAACTTAAAGTTATATAAGAAAAAATGAGTTCACAATAGTCTTAAAGCTATAGCTTTAAGACTATTGCTTTAAAAATAGTCTTAAAGCTTTAAAGACTATTACAATTTTTTTTTTTTTCTTTTTTCAATATACGAAAAGAGCTCCTACCAAACTATAACATATAAGGCTCAGGCGGATTTTACGCATAGCGGGTATGGCCGGTTCGCCCTTAAATGTTTTAATGATATTTAGTTTTTGATATTAAATTAAGAGCTTTGTGAACTAACACTATGGTTTAAATCCAACAAACTGTCCCTAAATAATAATAATAAAATACACGTTTTTCATTAAAAAAAATATCGTTATCTTTAAACTCTCAAACCGCTAAAATGTAGTTAGGGCTCTATCAGGTAACGTAATTTCTTAAGTAATTGTTTAAACAACTCAAGTGCTTAAGTAAATTTATATTACTTTAATAAAATCAAGTAATTTTATGTCAAGTTAGATAAAAAGAAAACTGGTATTTTATAAAAATTTATATTAAAATTGTCCGATTTTTAATTTTGTATACAGTTACAGTGCCTGCCTTAATCTTCGTGCCGCTTTAGTGCGAAATTTTTTCGGCCGCCTGTGACAAATTTACAAATTTGCTGGTAATTTAAATGAAAAATAGCAGAAATTTAAATTAAAAGATAACACATCGAAAAGAAATAAATAATTTACATACATTATAAAAAAGAACGCTTTATTTAGAAATGGCAATATATTTAAATAAGAGAAGTGTGGGTAGGTCTTTGTAAATTTCATGCCAAAAAATGAAACAAAATCGAAACCAATAAATTGTACAAAAATTTATAGTGGTTGGTAAAAATAAAAACTCCAAGTAAATAATGCATTTATTTACATAAAGAATTTAATTTACAATTACAAAATGACAACATGTAAAATGATAAACTTCGACCCAATTTACTTGCCACCCTGGTGCGGCGCACGATATCACCTCCCCCTAAAGTACAGTTACCCTAAAAGTAAAATGTTATCGTTTTTTTTAGTTTACATTTGGATGATTTCTTGGCTTTGTTATACCATATTTGCAGACTTCAATGGATTTTTCTACAAACGTTATTTATGATCCTAAAACATCTTCAGTCCAATGTGGTCTAAAAAATTGAAATTAGAGAACCTTAATAAAAAAAGAGTGAGGCTGAAGAACTTTATCATTTCCTAGCCCAAACCTTTAATTTAATAATCAAAAAGGCTTCCTTAAATGCTTTGGATTGCATCAAAAAAGAAATGACTGTATTTAAAGGATTAAATGACTATCCAAAAAATGCTTAAAAAGTTGCAATGTGCTTTTATAAACTTTTCCACCATCACTACTGTTGAAGCAAAAAAATGCTTTATTTGTACGTGAACAAAAGTGCTTCAGGACTTTTTTAATAATAAGTAGAGAGCATCATTGATACATTATCTTAAATGCGTTGTTTGGTTATGTTACGCTTTGTTATACTTCTATAGTACTATCACACAAAAATGTGTATAGTACCTCATTGTTTAGAAAATAACTAAAATTACTTAAAATCAATTGAGTTACTTAAGTAATTTTTAAAAAAATAACTAAAGTAATTTTTTCTTATTACTTGAACATCCCTAAATGTAGTAAGAGAAAGTGTTGTTAATGTTTCCAAGTGTAATTCTGGATTAAAGTATAGCATGGGGAGAACATATAAGTGCTATTGAAAACTTTTTTTAAAAAGTATTGTTACATTGTCATATATCCATTACATATTACCATGTAAAGTTAAAATGAAGGAGATATAATTATTACATGCTTTTCATTTAATATTATTTTAGCCCTTAAAAGTTATGAGCAAAAAAGTCCCTTTAAAATAAAGGAGGTATAAACTTTACATGTTTATAACTTTTGAGAACTAAAATATTTTTAGATAAAATTTGGAATCTGTAAATGAATAAGTTTAGTGTTTATAGTATCAGTATAAAAATGAGTAACTTGTCATCCTCGCGTTTGAATGGGCACAAGTTTTGATATGTTTTTTTTTTCAGACTCTACCTAATGCATCTTTTTCCAAAGTATCTCCACTCAAGAATAAACATACCCAAGCTTAAAGTTTGCTCCATGTCTGAAAGTAAGATACCTCAATCACCAAAAAAAGCTGCCGCGATTCTTTTATGTACAAATTCAAACAATTTATAAACCTATCTCGTTTGTGCGACATATAAAAGAAAAACATGTGTGTTTTAAACTTATGTTTTTCTTTTATATGTCGTTACCTACACTGTGTAAACATCGCTTGGCGCATCACTAACGTTACAAAAATAGGTAAACTTCTATGTAAACAAAAACATACTAGAAAGATTAATACAAGGATCGTTTTTCTCATCCTAAATTACATTTTAATAAACTTGATAACTTAGTGTTTCAAGTTAAATCCTTATCATATTCTTATAATTATGTTCAAAAGTGATAAAACAAAAATAAAAAAATAAAAAACGGAACCGCTTTTATTTTTTCCTTTTTTAAAACCAATCCTATTAAATAGAACAGGATTTTTCAAATAATAACCATTCCAACATTTATTATTTATGCTGTTAATGTGCACGTGTGTTTTTGTGTTTGTTCGTGCGTGTGCGCGTGTGTGTTCAAAAATTTAGAAAAAAATATTTTGAAATGAAAAGCGATCCTTTTTATTTAACGAGTCATAATTAGTTACATAAATGTAATAAAAATTTAACCTATTTAATGAATGTAAGTTTTGCAGGACTTAGTGACCTTATCTGTTTTCTTCATGCGCCGGGTATACATTTAAAAAGTGTAAATTCTCTTTTAAAAATGTATACACAAACAAGTCAAGGAGATTCGTGGTTTTGACATAAGTAAAGATGAAGTTGCCATTATATTACGTCACTTATTTTAATTCTACTCTCTCGATTGCGAAAATAATGTTCGATTGAACTTTTTAAAAATAGAAAATATAATGTATCTAAGTTACGGTACTTATTTTTATTCCGCTTTATTTATGGTTTACAAAATTTATATTTGATTGAATTTTCCAAAATAGAAAATGATTATTGTCTAAAAAAGTTTTTTATGCGTGTAAAATATTAAAATAAGACTTTATAAATTTGCTGAAATAAACAATTATTTTGTATTTATTTTATACATACCTAGGCATTACATATTTATCTTTTTCTTTTAACATTTTTACTACTAAAAAAGTTGCAAGAAATTACTATCAGAGTTGGGAGTTATTAAAAAAGAAAAGATGAAGTTTATAAAGCAAGATAACGATTAAAGAATATAAGCATTACGAGTTCCGTGATGACTTGAAAATACTTTGATGTTCAGCTCTTTGTAAACTTTTAATGATTTATCTTCCACGCTTTAACTTAATAGAGTTTTCTGATTCATCAATTGAACCGTGCTTACAGATTATTTATGGACTGGTAAAAATAAAAGCAGCGTAATATTATTTATGTTTTATTAAGACAGTATCCTAAAAAAAGTAAAACTTTTTATGGAAAAATACACGTTGTTATACAAAAAGTTTGTTATAGAATACTTTTTATTCATTTTTTTTATTAAGATGGTCGTCTATAAAAAAAATCTGTTTTTTTCAAGTAATGAAATTTCTTGAAAAAAAAAAGATACATTAATTTTTTTTTGGAAAAAATTTACTTTACATGCTAAATTTTGTTAAACTTTTCTAAAATTTACTTCCTAAGAATATAAGTATAAAATATTTGCCTGTGCAACGTTTTTAGCAAAGCTCTTTGATTTATTTGAACTAAAATTGTTAAGAAACCTAGATAAATTTTGCATACATACCAAAGTTCGTGCAAAACAAACGTACAGATAGCTCAAAACTCTTTTATTTTAAGAAAGTGATGTTTTAAACATATTTTTAATGATTTAGAATTCAAAAAACTAAAAAATACTCCCTCATTTTTGTATTTCAGTACAAATATATGCAAAACTGGGACATCTTGTTTTAGCTATAAGGGAACACCCAGTTCATTTTCTTTGCAACTAGCAAATATATGCTTATTAACCCTTAAAGGACGGGGAAAAAAAGTTACGTTTAGGACGGCTGGGGTATTAAACTACCCCAACTAAAAATATAGGTTTTTATACAAAATATGTTGAACTTTTTAAATTAAAATGCGTGCTTTTAACAAAAATATCAATTTTCTCAATTTTTTTTTAAAGTGATATTTGAGACAATTTATTCAAATAAAAACAAAATATATCTTCTATATAAGGCAACTATTGTAAACAATTTTGCTATGAGCCTTGCAAACAGAATGGCTACATGATGCACATTGCAGACAAGTTTTTCTGTCATGAACACGAGGACACATATAGCATCTTTTTATATGCTGCTCTTGTATTGGTTGACCTTGATTTAAAAGGCTATTTTGTGCAATTACTTGGCGAAGATTATTATTTGCAACTATTTGTGGAAGATTGTCATTTGCATCAAATTTTTTAATAAGACTTTTTGATAATTCTTTTATAAATTCTCTTCTTCTATGAGAAACCCCATTTTTATAATTTGGGTGAATTGATAAGAATAAAATCAAAGCATTGTATGTTGCAAATCTAAAATATTACAAAACATTGTAAATGGCCATCGGTGACTCTTTCGGCGACTCGAGTGGCACCTGACAACCTGGTCTAATGTGTCAACTCCACCTTTATATTTGTTGTAAATTAGAATAATACGTGGTTTTTCATTATGGTCCACAACAATGTCATTACTGTGATGGAAGGTTGATAATAATATTACTGCTTTATTTTTCTTAGGTACATAAGAAACTATTGTAGAGTCATTTTGAAAACCGAAAATGCTAGAGTAAACTGGTCGATGTAAGGCTGGCAATAACTTTTTTGGTATTTCTCCTTTATTTTTTTTAATGGTGCCAGTGTATGTCATTTTACGTCCTAGCTATGCGCGTGCAAGATGAATGTTTGTAAAAAAATTATCAGCTGTTATGTGTCTACCGCTTCCATTTAGGTGATCAGTTAGTTCAAGAACTACTCGTGTACCTTGTCCAACATCACGTGCTCCATTTACTCTACCAATATACAGTTGCAAGTTTATGCAGTAAGAGGTTTCAACATCACATAATATCAATATCTTCATTCCATACTTTCCTGGCTTAGTAGGTATAAACATCTTAAATGGACAATGTCCCCTAAATGTAACTAGTTGTTCATCGACAGTGAGATATGCACTTGGATTGTAGTTGCTCTTACATTTAGTAATAAACATTTCCATTATATTTCTTAAAGGTGCAAATTTGTCTTCAAACCGTCTTTGATTTCTTGTTTCTCTCTCATCAAATCGAAGACATCGTCGCAAGTTAACAAATCGATCTCTTTGCATTGAAGCCGAAAATATTGGTATGCCATCTAATTTACTCCAAAGTTCTTTTATGCTTTGGTTTTTAGAATGGAACACTCCAGCTAGAAGAAAAACTCCAATAAACTCATAAAGTTCATTTACTGTCGTGTCAATCCATCCTTCTAGTCTTATTTTACGAGCCTCAGCATTAGTGCAGTTGACAATAATTCTAATCATTTCTGGTGTTATAAAGAGTTTAAAGGCAGTATCCACACTTTGGCCGCAAACCTGAGCTGCAAACCTTGTTGGGCCAGTTGGTTGTCAAATAATATTGTGTGCACGTGGCTGAGCAGCATCTACACATGGAAGTTTACTCCAAATTTCCTCACCATTCTTTGAAATCATGTTTAGATTTAATATGTGAATTTCCTGAACAACTTCTTCATCACTTTTATCAGAGATAATAGCATCTGATTCATCGTCAGCTGTAATAATATCTTCTTCGTCATCTGTAAGATTTTCGTCAGGTGAGTCATCACTTGAAGATAATTCATTTAAACTAAAAATTATATTATTAGCCTTGACTGCAGCAGTTCTTCTTGGGCGACTCATTATATTAGTTTTATTTATTCTAAAAAATAGTTTCAGTGTTTATCAAACAAAATATGTGAAAAATATATAACAAATTCTTTAGGCATTATTATTTTGTATCAATAATATAAATATTTTTGACATAAAAACAAAATATATGCAACATGAGCACACTATTGTTGTTACAGTGATTGTATATATATAATGCATATATGGTATAATTTACTCATAAAAAAGGTAAATAATACCCCATACCTATTAAAAAATAACTAAAACACAAACAAATATTAAACTAAACATGATTCATATAACTATTTATTGATTCACTAACTAAAAAATGGGAAAACTTGCATGAGGTATAAAAATACCTCAACCGTCTTTAACGTAACTAAATTTTTAACAAACAATATTATTGTCAATTAATTAGTAAAACAAAAACATTTTACACTAACAACTTCCTTAAATGATAATAAAAGATGTTCTGAAGTGGCAGTTCAAATAGTCAAAATTTGTTGATGTGGCAGTTAAAAACAAACTCTTCTGGGGTAGTAAAATACCCCGCCGTTCTTTAAGGGTTAAATAATTTGTTAACGTTACACGGAGGGGGAGGGGAGGTAGAAAGGATTACTGCCCTTTACCCATACATACCCTCCACATTTTTTTTTTAAATACCTTTTTTTATTTGTTTTTTAAGAAATTCTAAGATATAGAGGACTTTTTTTTAGAAATTGACGATTTTGCCTCTCCATTTTTAAACCTGTTTCGTTTTGTAAAGAGAGTAACAAAACTCATTTAAGAGAAAATTTATAAGTAAAAAAAGACTTTTTTATAAACAGTGCATTAAAAACTAACACTCTAAAAAATTAGGCAACCCATCCAAGTATAATATAATAAAATTTCAAGAACTAAAATTCGTTGAACAAAAACCTTCTCTCATATGAATTTTATCACTATGAAAAACAAAATGTCAAAATTTCAGCTCTTTTGCGTAGTTATTTAAAAAGCAGTTGTTTTGTAAACTTTTTAAAAATGTTTTTAATATAAATCAGTTGTTAGGGCGTTGTTACGGAAAAAACTATTGATTTGGTAGATATCAAGTCAAATTATTATTACTTAATGTTAAAATGTTAAATTAAAAGTTTTGTTATCTGTGAACAAAAGAATAATATACCAAATTCAATTTAGTTTTTTTTCTTCACAGTTGACTTTTATTTCATCGGGTAACATTTTAAAAACCCGTAAAAAAACCTAACTTTTTTTTAATGTTAAAAAACGGTAGTTTTTATGCAATAAAATTTAAAATAATAACATTTATATAAAATGATTACTATAAAATTTTACTTCTTTTGTGTAACAGGCTGACATACTTTTGTAGAAATGTTTCTCGAGTAATATTAGGGACCTGTTTGATGTTTAAGGGTCGGTGGGACCCATAAAAATATTTTTTAATCAAAAAATTTTTAAATCCCGTGTTATTTTATCATAAAGAACAAAGTAGGTAAAAAAAAAATCATCCAACCCTAATTATTATTTAATTATTGAGATAAATGAAAGAACTTACACTTCAAAATTGTATATAATGTGATTTTTAACAACGTTAAAAATAAAAATATACAGTGTTGAATATATTTGTTAAAACGATTTCTGTGCTATTTTAACTCAACACTACTTTTATCAAGTGAAGAAATTTAACTATGCGTTGCATATATTACACAATTATGCAATATATGCAACGAGTACTACTTTAGTACATTAACGTAACCGTAGTGTGACTAGAATATAGAAGTAAAAAAAAAAAAGCAAAACAAATAGTTAATTCCTTTTTTTTTTTACTTTCTATTCTTTTTATAGGCAGTTTACTTTTGTTTGAATTTTAGATATATTTTATTTAAGAACAAAACAATCAATATTTTAAATTATTTTTTGTTAAAAATATTTTATTTTTTGTCTTTTGTTTGTCTTTTTAATTATTTTTTGTTGCATAATCTTTTTATGTTTTAGTCGGTTGAAAGTAAAAAAAAAAAAGTCACAAAACATTAATTACAATAAGCGGCAAATATAAGCAAGTAGAATAACTGGCGTTATAAAAAGTCGGCAAAACCTTAGATCTTACAAACCAAATTAACGTGTTTAGCTTTAAAATTACAAACATAATCCTCGCATTAACATCAACATTAGCAAGTTAACAAGCTCTTATAGCTTTTTTTTAACTATCTTACTTATCGTGAATTTTTTTAGCTTCACCAAAAACCTGTAATTTATCCTGTTTCAACTTTTAATCCATAGTTATATGCTATTTATATCATATCAGTAAAAAAGAAGCCCATCATCTCTAATTAACAAAATTTGCAGCTTATTGGTATAAAACAACAATATTAAAGTGATCATTCAAAACGTTTTCGGTTTAATGTTTCAGAGACGTCAATTCAAAATAAAAGCTTTTGCGGCTAGCGTTGAAGTTAATGTCTGACAAACTTGTGCTGAAAATTGATGCCAACAATATCGCAAGATTATACTATTCCTTTTAACTCAAAACAACAATAAATTATTCATAAGTGTAATAAACAACAGCAAACTTTTTAGCTTGCTATAAAGTTTTATTAAAAATCAAATTAATTATGTCTTAATATTCGATAAATATTATCTATAAACTCAAAGTTAATGGAAAAGGAAATAAGCATTAGTCAACATAATTTGTAAACTTAGACAATAAAACTATCAAGCACAGACATATACTGACCATTGTTTGTTGTTTGAGAATGTTTTAATTAAATTTAAATTTTCGATTTTCGATTTCAAATTTTAAATCCTTTAAGTTTGGCACTCAATTCTAAATGCACTTAACAATTTTAAATAATTCTAAATGTAGCTACTAAAAAGTCAGTGACGGATCCAACCCACCAGAATATGAAAGTCCTAAAATATCTTAAAAATCGTGGAACTTTTTTTTTAGGAGACGCAAATGTGGTACAAAAATTAAAAAATATTTCAACATGCCCCCCCCCCCCCACCACCACCACCACCACCACCGCCACCAAAAAGTTCCTAGATCCGTCACTGCAAACAGCTTTAAATATATTCTAAATGTAGCTAACAGTTTTAAATTAAATAAAATTGTATAAAACCACTGCGGCCTCGTATGCACTATACACATAAATAATTTGAAGCTTGACTCTCATCTTTCCTTTGATTCGTCTTATCGTACTTAAATAATACAAAACATTTTGATTATCTAAGTTTTTTAAAAATCTAAAAACTAAAAATGCTAAAAACTAAATATTTACCTTTTATGATAATCATTCTACTTTTTATGGCATTCGTTAACAGGGTTAAAACTTGAACTTTTTTAAATTTTAAATATGTATTTATGTGCATTTTTAAAATTGAAATTTTTTAAAATGAGCTTTAAAATGCGTAATGTAATCAAAAGTATTTTGCAATTTATTTATTGTTAAATATAATATCATTTAAAACTAATACCTTTTACAAAATTTGAAGCTATAAGCAAAAAATATATTTTACAAACCAAATGCTCCAAGTGCCACGCTTTTTGCTGACATAGCATTTGCGAAGTATCCACTCAGCATACGTTGGATATTTAATTATGACAGAAAACTGCTGACGGTAAAAATAATTTTTTCGCTATACGTAATAAGAGCACTTGTTATAACTGTAATTTTAGGCTTTTTAATAATTAAGATACTAATTTACTTTATTATCATTAAACCAATTGATAAAATTAGTAAAGTATTATAGTTTTTAAAGAAAACTTTAGATCTTTAACTATACATAGCAAATAAATAACCCAGAAAAATATGCTGTAATATATATATATATATATATATATATATATATATATATATATATATATATATATATATATATATATATATATATATATATATATATATAAATATATATATATATATATATATATATATATATATATATATATATATATATGTATATATATATATATATATATATATATATATATATATATATATGTAAATATATATATATATATATATATATATATATATATATATATATATATATATATATATATATATATATATATATATATATATATGTATTTCATAAATACCTTCTTTTATATATATATATTTCAAAAATACCTTTTTTTTCAAAAACAACATTTAAATACTATTTTTAAATAAAATTCCGACCAATTTAAAGGCTTTTTTTATTCTTGGTGTCGAAGGGGCAGAAGGATAACGAGGTTGGGAGGTTCAATTTTTGCAAGTTTTTAGATTAATTTGTGTCTTAGTCGCCAACAATCTAAAACCCGCCCATCGAGCATGGTTAAATTTTTTTGCAAATGTTTTGGATATTAAGAAGTTAATGAAATAAACTAGTTTACCATAAGTTTTAAATGTAAAACTTTATCATTTTTTAGAAATGTTTTTTTGTTATCTTACATTTTTTTTTTCTGTATTGTAATTTGTAATACGCCTAATTGGCGTCACATGCTATAGTTTAATTTTCCTTGATTTATTAGTTTTGAGACTTCTAAAGGCCGACAAAATCCATTTTACACTACACTTGCGTATAAATGAAAAAGCTTGCGTTTATAAAAATATAATCTGCGCTTAAGTCAAAATTAAAAATATTTTGAATTTTTAAGGAAGTTACAAAGTAAGTTTTAAAATCTAAAAAATGGTTTCATGAAGAAGGTTACAAAATGGAAATATCGCAAGTTTAATATTAGTTTAATATCTTGTTTACATTTCTTTTAAGATATAAAGTGTGCTTATTACATTTTATTGTATAAAATTATTTTGTTTGCCTTTAATTCATCAGGAGTCGAACCTATTGAGACTATCAGTCGAAAATTTTTATTCAAGTTAACGTTTGCTAGAAAAATTGATGCAAAGAAGTTTAAAATATTGTGTATAATTTAAAAGAATGAAATCAGTTTTTTTTTTCACTTATAAGCCAATAACAATAATTTTAATAATGTGACATAATATCACATCTAAAATTACGCTGATTATAACTACATGTATTTTATGAGATTGTTAAGTTACTATTACTAATTTTTTTTTATATATTTGTAATACATAAATTATTAGTAATAAATGTAACGCGATATAAAATACAAGCTGCTACAATAAATGAAATTTTAAATGCAATTTTATGTATATTTTGTTATTTTATTATAAAATCAAGCCAAAGATATTTTTTTATAAAAATTTTGGATAACTCAATGTCCCAACATATGAGTCTTAATGGATTGTTAATGTATTTTTTACTTGTTTATGGCATTGCAAAAAAGAAAAATCAGATACAAAGTGAATCCCAACTTTATTCATACTTTTATTAGAATCTCGTAATATATATATATATATATATATATATATATATATATATATATATATATATATATATATATATATATATATATATATATATATCAATCAATCAATCAATCAATCAATATATTCTGAATTACATGATTTTACAATTCAAGGATGTTTACAAATAGTATAATTACTAATGATGCGTAAACACCTAATAATAATGAATAATAACGTAAGAATAAAATAGTAACAACTCTAAAAATCATAACGTTAACAATAATAATAACATTCATAATAACTATAATAATAAAAAGGGTATTAATAACAATAAAAATAATGGTATTAATAAAAATAATGATATTATTAAAAATAAAGGTAATAATAATAATAACAATGGTATATTTAAATATGTCTGTACTTATCTACATACGCACATACATAAATATACATACACATTCACACACATATCAACACACAACATACATACATACACATATACACACAATTGCACACATACATATACCCACACACACAGGCATACACGCATACACATTCAATCATTGTGCAAGGACGACAAAAAAGCTGTACATAAATGTAAATATTCATAAAAAAAAAAAAAAAAAAAAGATAAAATAAATAAAATATACAAGAGAGAGTATTTTCAAAAAGACTATTAACAGTAATATATTGTTTTTATTGATGTTATTATTCTAGTAGCTATCCAAATAGTGTTTTTTTAATTTATTGAGAAAATTATATTGAGAAATAAAGTTTTCAGTTTTAAAAGAATGAGGGAGATTGTTCCAAGCATTGGTGCACTGATGATATATTTATATATATATATATATATATATATATATATATATATATATATATATATATATATATATATATATATATATTTATATATATATATACATATATATATATATATATACATATATATATATATATATATATATTTATATATATATATATACATATATATATACATATATATATATATATATATATATATAATACATATATATATATATATATATATATATATATATATATATATATATATATATGTATATATATATACATTTTGTGCTGATTAGAAACTTTGGAAATATATATATGTGTATGTGTGTGTATGTATATATATATATATATATAATATATATATATATATATATATATATATATATATATATATATATATATATATATATATATATATATATATATATATATATGTATTTATATATATTTCCAAAGTTTCTGTTCAGCACAAAATGTGTAAAAAATTCTAATAAATAAGACAACTTTTAATTTTTTTTTTAAACTATTTAATTTATAGATGCATGTTTTATGGTTTTTTAAAATGTTTGTTACATTTTTAATTATAAGGTCTCTATTAGTTCAACTTAATTTTACTAATTTTATTTAAGCGTTTTAATATATTTTAACTGAGGATGGTTATGATATAGTCAAAATATGTATTAATAAATTAAATGGTTTTAACAAAAATTTAAAAAGTTGTCTTTTTATTAGAATACATATACATATATGTACATACATATATGTATAAACACGCGCACACAAAGGCAAACACTTCATATACTACCCAAATGTGGGGGCAACGATTTACACAAAACTTTTTCATATATATTTTATAAATGTTTCATAGTTTTTAGAGTCATTTTAAAAGTCATTTTGTTTTTTATTCAGGGAATTCCCTAGTTATTTTATTTGCAATTTTTTATAATATTAACAATTAGTCCCTATTATCGGTATTTTTTATTGAATTTCTTATGCTTTTGTTATAGAAAATATAATTGAATGTTCCCAAATCGTGAGACTCTTATGGCGCAAATCTCATGGACGAATTTATAAGGAAAGTATTCAATTCTTGTGATCGTGATCAAGACGGATATTTAGATAGGTAATAGTTAAGTAGTTATCTTTTTTAGGTATTTTTAATCTTATAAAATACTAAATGTATAAAATATTATTTTGGGATTATTATAATGCATAATTTAAATTAAATAATAAATTGTTAATAAGTATTGATAATATTTTTTTAGTATTGATAACAAATTTTGTAATTATTTTGAATAGACAAAATAAGCTTTATAAGTAGGTGAATACTTTTCTCCAGCATGCAGCCTTTAGCCCTACTGTGAAAATGTATTCATATGTTTTAATATATTTTTTTTCATCAATTAAATATTGTGGATTGTGAAAATTTTGAAAGTTTTTCTCTGAGCAAATTATTAAAAATCATTTTCATATTAAAATTTTACATATCAAAATTCTTTTATTTTTTCTTCATTTAACTTTGTTGAATTTTATAAAACTTTTGTTTACTTAACAGATGATAAATTTTGATTAAAGAACTATACTGAGATATTTATTTATTTTAGCAATTCATATAAACAATGAATAGATTAAACAAAAATCTATTTTAGAATATTTTGCATTTGTTTCATTATTTATGCTATAATTTTTTTTTTAGTTTATATATATATATATATATATATATATATATATATATATATAAACATATATATATATATATATATTAATATGTAGTTTAAACATCTTTTTTTTTAACAATAAATAAGAAACAAGATTTTTTTAAATGTATTTTTATAAACATGCACATCTGTTAAATAGATAAATGTTATCCAAAATCTATTGATAAATAGTTTTTTTTTATATATGAAGAGTTTATTAAGTCACATATTTCTAAGATGATTTTGATGTTTTGTTTGGTTTTATTTTGTCAGTAAACTTTCCATTGACTTTTATTTAAATAAAAAGACAAAAGAAGCACATGCTTAAAAATCTGCTCATTTGTGAAATTTTTTTTTAATTATGCTATTTATATCAAATTTTTATAATAATTTGAGTTGCAAAAAAATCTGGTATTTAAATTAAATTTTTTTTTTTTTTTTTTTTTATACATTTATTTGTTACACAAATTTTGCAAATTAGACATAATATTTTTTAATGAAGTAATCAGTGATAATCTTGTTGTGGAATTTTTAGAAATAGGAAACTTGATCATTGACAAAAGTTTTTAGTGGTTAGACAATTATAAATTATTTTTAATTATTGCTTGTTACAAAAGGTTGGATTTAGAAGAAGTTCAAAATCAAATTGGATTAGAGGGAAATATTTCTCAGATATTTGATCAGTTTGGTGCTACTGAAAGTGGAAAAATATCTTTTCAGCAATTTTGTGAGAACAGTTCAGTTTTGTTTGGAGATTTAAATCAATCTAGCTCTGACTCTTCTCCAGAATATTTTACTGATTCTGATACCCAAATGCAGGAAATTCAAGAAAAGTTGATATCTGGAAGTAAGAAGAATTCTTTTCAAAATCATCAAATTCAAATGGAGTTAGATGATACTTCAAAATTTGAAAATAGAGGTTTAACTTTTAAATTCTTTTTTATATATTAATTATTTTTTGATGAAAAATATTTTTCAATAAAAATATCACATATTTTTCAGGAGCACCTCGGCATTCATCTTTTTTAAAAGATAATCAAACTCTAGAATCAGAGTTAGAAGCAAGCAACCAACGAATAAAAAAGATTTCCGAACTATGGGATACCAATCCTCATAGAAAAAGTGGTGGGGGTATTGAAGATTATTTGGATCAGAAAACTTTACTTCATCTTGAGAAATTAAAAATTATAGATCCACAGAATTTAGAAAAAATTGGAATTGAATCAAATAATATTGATGAGTTGGAACAAGGTGATCTAGCAACTGGGCCAGATTATTTAGAAATGTCTAAAAAAGTTAGTTTTTTTTTTTTTTTTTAACTGCAACATTTTAGTATTATATCTATCTATCTATATATATATATATATATATATATATATATATATATATATATATATATATATATATATATATATATATATATATTCACAATTATTTTTGTTATCTGCTAGATCTTGATACATAATGGTTTGCGAATTAGTATTTCCTGCATTTTAATTGCTTTTAATTGTATTCATAAATACTTATGCTGCTGTCATATCTAAAGAATTCTATTGTGATAAGATTACACACAGTTTGTTTTGTTAGTTGGCATGTAAATGAAACCTTGTTAGTTTGTAACATTAATTCCATAATTAAATTAAAATTTATATATATATATACATATAAATATATATACATATATATATATATATATATATATATATATATATATATATATATATATATATATATATATATATATATACATATATATATATACATAAATATATATATATATATATATATATATATATATATATATATATATATATATATACATATATATATATACATACATATATATATATATATATATATATATATATATATATATATATATATATATATATATATATATATATATATATATATATAGTATATATATACATATATACAATGAAAAATGTATGTCAAACAAAATCTCAACTTCAAAAAAATTTTTTTTATATATTTCTTTAAAGGTTTGTAAGAAATTAGTACAAAATATATTTAACACTAGAGGCCTTTCAATGTTTCATCAGTAGTGTTAGTTTAAGTGCTGTTATGTACAAATTTATTTATTTTTTGTTACAAAAGTATTTTTTAATCAATTAATGTATTGTTGCTATTAGTTACCGTTGTCTAATATTTTTTAAAACAGGAAGTGTTAATTAAAAGTATCATGCTTTTGTTTATGCAAATGACTTTCATAAGATAATAAATTTTTATCACTTTTAAGTTCCAGAAATACAAAAAACTGGAAAAATGGTTCCATTATTTTTTTATTTATACGTTGGCAATCATATACATGATTGTCAAACCTGTCTGTTGAATGGCCAGTTCTGCAACTTGAAATATGACCATTAGTGCGATTTCTCAAATTGTTTGTTTTTCCAGTATACGTTGATTGACCATTACAAGACAAACATTTTAGATAATAAATGACATTCTTGCTGCTACAAGTAATGTGACTTTTAATGTTCCAAATAGTACCGTTGGATGTTACGAAATTATTTACCTCTTGTAGGTAAAATAAACAAATTTTGCAATGACTATCATTACATTTAAAAATTCCTATCTTTTTGTTATTAGATGTTGTGGAATTAAATTTAGCGGAAGTAAGTTGTCTCAGTAAATTTCGTGGTTGTTTGTAAGCTATTACAGGATTTATGTTAGAAAATATTTTTTCTATTCTTTCACTGGTGGATAAACTGAGTAGAAGTTTGGTTTTAGTTAATATAGGTTGGCAATTTAGGTTGCTGTAAAATGTAGTGACTAAAGGAACGACTTCATTAGGTTTCTTTTGTTGAGCTGGTCCTTGTAGTTTTGCATTATGAAATGCTTTTTCAATAACAATGTCTGGATAATTACATTCTTTCAGCCATAATTTAAGCTCTGCTAAATGCAGGTTTTTGGTGATATAATCAGATGTAAATACAATTATTCTTTTTGCAAGACTATAAGGGATGTTCTTTTTGGTGTGGTAAGGATGATGACTGTTAAAATTAAGATAATCGTATGTGTTTGTTTCTTTATAAAATATGTCAGTTTTGATATATTTGTTATTTTGAAAAATAACAGAAATGTCTAAAAAATTAATTATATTATAAATATTTTCTTTTTCAACTAATTCAATGCCATAGTCAATTGTGAAGGTAATTGAATTGTTTAATTCGGCGAGTGACAATTTAAATTTGTTTATATCTAAGTGTTTAGGCCATATGTTAAAACCATCATCAACATATCTAAAGTAGAACTGTTCAATAGTATGAACTTCGTCATTCGAAAAAAATCTTGGTAGAATTTTTGGAAAAAGTATTGTTTCTTCTAAGAAACCTATCAAAAGACATGCATAGTCTGGTGCAAAGTCTGTACCCATGGCTGTACCTGTGATTTGGTGAAATAATTGATTATCAAAGAGGAAATTATTGTTTTTTAAAATAAATGATGCTGATTCTATAATGAAATTGGTAGTAATTCGTTCAGGTATTAGATTTTTATGTTTTTCAACCCAAAATTTTAATGCTTCTAAACCAAGGTTGTGGGGAATTGTAGTGTAAAGGTTAACAATATCACATGTTAGTTTAATACTATCTAGCTCTACTTTTCTAGGAATTTTTCTTAAGAAGTCCCAATCATCTTTTATATAAGTTTTTTGCTTCCGTACAATAGGAGATAGAATTACGTGCAGAAATTGGCTTAAATGTGACGTAGGTGAGTCAATTCCTGCAATTATAGGTCGACCCTTTAAATTGATTGGTGGTTGCATTTCAATAACTAGAGAATTAGACTCTTGAACTTTTTTGATTATTTCTTTACATTTGTGAATTTTGGGAATTACATAAAAATTGCTTGATTTCCATTCAAATTTTGTAATGTAGTCTATCTTGTTTTGTGTTAAGCATTTATGTTTATCAATCATTTTTAAAAGATTTTTGAAAACTAGTTTATCAGAGTTTAAGTTTGTTTTTTCATACGTGATTGAAGATGATAGATGATCTTGATAAACAAGCTTATCGCTATAATATGTAGAGTCCATCACAATTAAACTGCTACCTTTATCAGCTATTTTAATAACAATGTCTTTCATTTCTCTCAGCTCTTTAAGAGCTGTTCTTTCTTGTGATGAAATATTATCAACTGATAGATTTTTAATGGGATCAACTTGTTTGATTTTCGAAATTATTTCATTAAGTTCTGGAAGAGTTGATTTACCATTATAATTTGATTTCTTCTTTAAAATGCTAATATCATTATGATGGGTTTCATAAAATTTTTCTTTTAGTTTAAGCTTTCGAGTGAATTGTCTTTTATCTGAATTAATGTGTAAAAAATTACCTTTAGTTGCTGGGCAGAATTTAGGACCTTTTATCAGAGGTGATATTTGGAAAGTGGTCAGGTGTTTGGTGGATAGGTTGATGACCTTAGGTTGTATTTTCTTGGGATTGTGCTTGTCCAGTTTTGTAACAAAAAATAAATAAATTTGTACATAACAGCACTTAAACTAACACTACTGATGAAACATTGAAAGGCCTCTAGTGTTAAATATATATTTTGTAGTAATTTCTTACAAACCTTTAAAGAAATATATAAAAAAAAATTTTTTTGAAGTTGAGATTTTGTTTGACATACATTTTTCATTGTATTGGTTAAAATTATATTAATAGTTATACATATATATATATACATATATATATGTATATATATATATGTATATATAAATATATATATACATGTTTATTTATGTATATAAATGTATGTATATTAAATTAAAATTTATATATATATATATATATATACATATATATATTTAAATATATATATATATATATATGTATATATATATATGTGTATATATATATAAATGTGTATATAAATATATATAAATATATATATATATATATATATATATATATATATATATATATATATATATATATATATATTTATATATATTTATATACACATTTATATATATATACACATATATATATATACATATATATATATATATATTTAAATATACATATATATATATATATATATATATATATATATATATATATATATATATATATATATATATATATATATATATATATATATATATATGTTAATTTATGTATATAAATGTATGTATATTAAATTAAAATTTATATATATATATATATACATACATATATATATACATATTTATTCATATACATATATTATTTACATATTTATTCATATCATTTACATATTTATTCATTTACATATATTATTTACATATTTATTCATATCATTTACATATTTATTCATTTACATATTTATTCATATACATATGAATATATATATATATATATATATATATATATATATATATATATATATATATATATATATATATATATATATATATATATATATGTTTATTTATGTATACAAATGTATGTATATATTTCTTAAGATTATTTTATGACATTATTATTTTGTTAGTTTAGTTATACCTCCATAAATTTAAAGATTTAATAAAAAATACTTATAATTTTAAGTTATAAGTATATTGTTTATCAATTATAAGATTCCTTTAGATATGACAGTATTTATATATAGATTTTTTAACTTAAAACAGAATTTTCAAAAGATTGCTGCACAGAGAATCAAGTTAAGTGCAATACTACCAGGGTGTGGTACACCACTCAAGGCATCAATGGTGAAGAGCAAGCCCTCTTTACCACTATTCCCTATAGTGGTTGTGCAGTGTTGAGATTGTTATATATGAAAAAGTTGTAGGCTAATATCCAAACAGATTTGGTTAAATAATAAAATAAAGTTATCTATTTTAACTTGGTTTTGGTACTGAAAGTATGGTTCATACTTTCAGGACCAAAATCTGTTCTATCATATTTAATTCAGGATATGGAACCTTTTTATTAGAGCAATTAGCCATTGTTTTAATCTATTAAATCTTTCACTTGACCTAAAATGCATTTAGGCCCCTTTTAAATTGAATTTAAACAAAAAACATAAAACTAAGCAAGTTATTTTTAAGTTGCTAACTTGTTGTTATTAAGAGTGTATGATAAAAGATTTATAAAAAGTATAAATTAAACTTTTTTTTTAATATTATGAAGTTTTTTAAGCTTTAATTTTAAGAAGTTTTTAGTTATAAAAGTTATTTAAATAATTAATGTTTTTAGATTATATAACCTAGTATAGTTTTATAAATAATAGATATTATAGATACTTTGTAGTTGTACTATTTACAAAATTATATTTAATGTTTACTATTTGTATTATTGTAATTATTGTTTAGCTTCATTTAGCTGCTTTAACCCAGTATAAAAATGAAATACATCAATTACGTCAAAAGTTTCACCAAGTTAGTAAAGAACGTGACTCTCTTCTCAAAGAAAAAGCACAGTGGTTCAATGAGCAGAAAAAAACCCATCATGATTATGAAGAGAAACTTCAGTCTCAGGTAAATTATTTATTTGTAGTTTCATTGAACTTTTTTATTTGTAGTTTAGTTAATGTTAATGAAGAAATTATTCATAATTAGGTCTTAATTACTTAGACTATGCGAATAACAGAATTGCAGAGTGTTATTGCAGAGTTAAAACGTAAGTTGCAAAGCAAAAATGATAACAAAATTATTGAAGAAGAAGAAGAAGATGTTCAAAGTAATTCTAGTTCAGATCGAGAAGTTCAAGGTATTTAAAATTTAAATTATGTTAAAATTGTTTTTTTTTTTTTTTTTTTTTACAAATGTACATATTTTTGATAAATACATATAAATGATTTGATTTGGCTTAACCTATGTATTTGAATCTAAATAAAATTAAGAAAATATTTAAACACATTGAAATTTTTCACTATTATTCCTTTACAAAATTTGTTTATAAAAAAATTACATTCTAAAAATAACATATTAAAATATTTATAGATATATAAATAATTACTATTCACACAACTATTAACTTTACTTAGTAATAAGGAAAAATCACAGTAGGTGTATTAGAAAATATTATTTTCTTTTCTACCTTTCATGCTACTGTGATCTAACTGCTTATATTCTACTCCATATTATGGAGCATAAGATGTGCAATCTTGCAATATGTCTTTAAAAAAAAAAAAGAACATTTTATAAAGTTTGTTCTAATGCTGCATTAAATATTCTATAAAATAATTACTAAAGAAATAAATTGTATACTTGAAAATACAAATTTCTATTATTCATACCTACGCTGTAATAAAAGTTTTTGTACTAAAAACAAATAGCTAACAAAAAAACTAAAATCTGATGTTGTTTTTTTGCTGGTTTTTTTTTAAAGCAAGCTGAAGCCTTACAAACTAAACTGTTACTAATTTTTTTAAATCAATATGTAACAGTTAAGTTAACAAATGAGTCATGCTAACACAAATAACCTAAAGTTTTTCCAAATAACACATTGAACCGTGGTTTTTCCACGTAACACATAGAAGTAATAGTTTTTCCTCAGGAGAATTAGAACTATGGGCTTTCTGTGGATGCAAATATGCATTGCTTTTAACATAATTTAAGATTTTAGAAAATAATAGTTTTTATTTTTTAGGGTCAAATCCATGTTCTGAATGTTCGTGTGAAAATTGTGATCATCATTTGGAGGAGGATGGCCCAAACCAAGTTAATTACTTGGCAACCACTCATGAGACAGCTGGTGATAGTATGCAAGATGAGCTTTTGAGTAATAAATCTTTATTAATTAATGATCTCACTAAAACCAATAGAGATAGTGAAGCTTCTACTAATGAGCTTTCTCAACAGTTGTCTCGAGTTCTTGGAGCATTGGAATCAACTATTGAAGATCACAAACACAAAAATGAAACTAATACTCTAACAACAATTGATTCAAAAGTAGATGAATCTTCTGAGGTATTTTTATTATGTGAAAATAGTTTAAAAAATAAATAAAAAATAGTTGAATAAATAAAATTTAATGATTAAATAAACTTATATTTCTTTTTTAAAATTTTCTTTAACTTATCAACATTTCTCATTTTTAACTTTTACCTTCTTGAACTTATTAACCTTTATTATTTTTATTAAATAACTAAATATATTATTTAGTAATTGGATATATTGTTACATATTTTTGAAAATGATTTATTAATGATCTTATCCTACAGATAGTTGAATCCAAACGGTTTCAAGAACAGATTGATATGTTATTAAAACAAGTAGAGTCTTTGAAAAGAGACAAACGATTGTGTAAGCTTTTCTATTTTTCCTTCCTTATTGTTTGTTGTTGTTATTGCAATAATAATTAATACTATTATTATTAGTAATATTATTATAATAAGTATTATTATTATTTTGTTATTGTTTATTTATTTAATAATTGATCCAATGATTTTGAGCAGTTAGTCACATTGAATATTCATGTTGTTCGTTATTTTTTTTATTGTGCAAAATAAACTTTTAAAATTGTACCAAAGTATATGCAGTTTTAGAACTTAACATTTTTAAAGTTGCTTAAATATAATATAAATAAACAAAAACTAATTAATAAAAAGTATTTAAACTATTTCTTTTACTCTTTCTTTTCTTTTTATCTGTTTCTCTTTTAAATTAAGTTAATATTTTTCTGTTGGATAGCTTTTTTTTCAGATGTTACTATGGCTATATAACGATTCGGCATGAATGCAACTTTATTGCTGATTATTATTTTTATTTGTATTAATTTTAATGCAAATACTGTTAATAATAACAATAAAGAAGATAAAGTAAAAATAATGTGAATAATATTATCAATTAATAATAATTAATAATGTTAATAATATTATCAATTAATAATAATTAATAATGTTAATAATATTATCAATTAATAATAATTAATAATGTAAATAATATTATCAATTATTAATAATTAATAATGTTAATAATATTATCAATTAATAATTATTAATAATGTTAATAATATTATCAATTAATAATTATTAATAATGTTAATAATATTATCAATTATTAATAATTAATAATGTTAATAATATTATCAATTAATAATAATTAATAATCTTAATAATATTATCAATTAATAATAATTAATAATGTTAACAATATTATCAATTAATAATAATTAATAATGTTAATAATATTATCAATTAATAATTATTAATAATGATATTAATATTATCAATTATTAATAATTAATAATGTTAATAATATTATCAATTATTAATAATTAATAATGATATTAATATTATCAATTAATAATAATTAATAATGTTAATAATATTATCAATTATTAATAATTAATAATGTTAATAATATTATCAATTAATAATAATTAATAATGTTAATAATATTATCAATTAATAATAATTAATAATGTTAATAATATTATCAATTATTAATAATTAATAATGTTAATAATATTATCAATTATTAATAATTAATAATGTTAATAATATTATCAATTAATAATAATTAATAATGTTAATAATATTATCAATTAATAATAATTAATAATGTTAATAATATTATCAATTAATAATAATTAATAATGTTAATAATATTATCAATTAATAATAATTAATAATGTTAATAATATTATCAATTAATAATAATTAATAATGTTAATAATATTATCAATTAATAATAATTAATAATGTTAATAATATTATCAATTAATAATAATTAATAATGTTAATAATATTATCAATTAATAATAATTAATAATGTTAATAATATTATCAATTAATAATAATTAATAATGTTAATAATATTATCAATTAATAATAATTAATAATGTTAATAATATTATCAATTAATAATAATTAATAATGTTAATAATATTATCAATTAATAATAATTAATAATGTTAATAATATTATCAATTAATAATAATTAATCATGTTAATAATATTATCAATTAATAATAATTAATCATGTTAATAATATTATCAATTAATAATAATTAATAATGTTAATAATATTATCAATTATGATTAAACTACTTATTTTAGCTTTTTTATTTTTAATCCAAAAAATATTTTTTAAATTACAATCTAATTTTTTTCTGACTTTACAAAATTTCAGTAGAAAAGCAACTTCATGACATTAATGTTCAAGGATATGTTTATCAGAAAGGAAATACAACTCATGTAGAAGATGTAAGAAATCCTTTAAATTTTGTTCAACATAAAACATTATACCCTTTAGGATTTTAAAATATTTTTTCTTATAGGAAATAATTGGAATTAACACCCATTTAAAGTTTCGATTCTGATATTTTTGACCAATTTTATACCAAGTTATTGACTATTGTCACAAATATTAATTTTATTCTAATCAATTTTATTAATGTCTGTTTAAAATGTGTCTGTTTTAGATGTTTAAGATGTCTATTTTAATCAAAAAGTATAAAATAGTATATTACAATTTCTTACATATAAGGGATCTAGTTAGAAAAAAACTCCTATCTGATGTTAATAAATAATATAGTAAAATAGTGTATATCAATAAAGAAAATTAATTCTAAACCACTGCTTTTACAAATGTATTTTAGTAGCACCATTGAAATGGGATTAGGAATTTACAATAAGATATCTCTAGAGGTTGGACCCAAACTTACCTCTAGTGAACCTATTGTATAAATCACTACTTAGCTGGTCCAGCTGAACCAGCTCAGTAGTGATTTTAACAATGGATGCTGAGGACCATCAGTTTTTTACATTACTACAACAGAATCAGTGACAATAGAACTAGTAAGCGACCGAGGTTGAAATTTTACTGGGACCGGATTTGTAACCAGGGCTGCATAAACATTTATAGATCCTAAAGTATATTTTTTTATATTATGTATATATATGCATATATAAACATCATTATGATCAACATGATCATCATAATCATCATTACCATCATCATCATTATCATCATAGGTGTTAGCCTTGCTCTTTTATGCTGTTTTTAATATAAACAAACTAGAACATTTTCTTTCCTTAACTAAAGCTCATTCATACAATATGTAAGGTGCTCTCCAAGTTTTTTTTACTTCTACCACTACCATTTTCTCCCAAAGCTGCTACCTCTCTACATACTGATACTTAAATCACTTTAATCTTCTCTAACAAAGTGTGTTCACTACAACATTTTTTCAATTCTGTTTAAGATTATGCCTCCTTTTCTTGTCTTGTTAGAGTCTCACCACACATGCATCTAATTATCTTCTCTTTTGACAAATACTACATTAAATAAATATGTATCGATATTGTATGCAAGCATCTAAATAAAAAGCAAACATGTTTATATTCATATTATTACACACAAAAAAAACAACTTTCAATTTCAATTCTTTATAAAATAAAAAAATAAAAAACACATAACGAGTGTTTTATTTAAATTCTAAATACAAACCTTGAATTAAAAAAGTAATAAAGCGCATATTGGAAGCTTTTATTCCTTCTCTTCAATTTTATGCGAAGCCTCGTTCTACTCCACATTTTTCACCATCTTGAGCAGTTGCTTTATTAAACAGTTATCATTTTTTTCAACTACTTTATAAGAACATCTCTCTTGAGAACAAATGTCCTTTTAATATTCCAAGAAGCCAATGTAAAAAGGTTCTGTCTGATTTTAAGCTCTGTTATTCTCAGTTTACTAAAACTTGTATTTTATTGTAGATGTTATGTTCTAGAGACTTTTAGAAAGTCTTCAACAGTGTCATTAACAGAAGTAAGTCTAACATATAGTCTTCAGTTTAAATGACTTACTTTAGTTAATTTAATTCATGAGTCTTATCTTCTTACTTCTCCCTAGAATAGGGTCCAGACCTCTAGAGCAGAGTTATTTGGAAAGAAGTTTTCCTCTAACTTGACCCTAATGACCATTTTCTTCTTGTCATACCAATTAAAAGGATTAACCCATTGTTAAACATCCAAATCACTCTGGCTTTCAATGCTAAAGTTAATTCTCAATTATACACTTCTACAGTTTGTGCTTCAGACAAGATTTCTATCATAGTCTTAAAAAAGTTTTCTCCAGCTCTCTCTTTAATTTCTTGTTAAACTATTAAAAAATGCTAATAAGTGGTTCCAACTTTTAAAAACTTTAAAACACATTTTGACCTCTTTAACTATACTACAATTAGTATTCACTCTGTTATTAGTTTCTCTATATAAAGTTTTTAAGATTATTTTATCATTTCTTTCTAACTGCAGTATTAAAGTTATTCTTGAAGGCCTACTTTCTTCTTTATTTAAGGTAACTTTAAGGGGCCCCAACATGGTTTCTTATTTATAATAACAATCTTTGTGAAAATTTTACATCTAAAATGGCTCTATTTGTTATGACTCAACTTTATACTCTTGTCTTGACAAAAAAAATTCACTTTTGATTGCTTAAAACAAGCAGCTGGTTTTTAATCTGATCTCTCTTTTGTAACAGCCTAAGGTTTGCGTTGGCTTGTGGATTTTAAGTCTAGACTTTGAAATCCACAATTTTTTCTTAGACAAATAAACTCATTTATTTACTGCAAAAAAATATTGTAATATTGTTGGCATTCCTATATTAATGAATGTCAACCCTCAAACTCTCAGACAAAGTCTAAAAGCACATTTTAAATGTAATTAGACCTCCTTTATCTGTCAGGCTTGATCTGCTTTAGCTTTCAAGCCATTGGTGTAAGGTTGCATTTCTTTCTTTTTTCTATAAATACTATCATGGTCAATGCTCAAATAAGCTATTAACAGCCTAAGGTTTGCGTTGGCTTGTGGATTTTAAGTCTAGACTTTGAAATCCACAATTTTTTCTTAGACAAATAAACTCATTTATTTACTGCAAAAAAATATTGTAATATTGTTGGCATTCCTATATTAATGAATGTCAACCCTCAAACTCTCAGACAAAGTCTAAAAGCACATTTTAAATGTAATTAGACCTCCTTTATCTGTCAGGCTTGATCTGCTTTAGCTTTCAAGCCATTGGTGTAAGGTTGCATTTCTTTCTTTTTTCTATAAATACTATCATGGTCAATGCTCAAATAAGCTATTATCTCTATTATGATAAATAAAAACTTATTTTTGCTTGGCTTCTTATTCTACATGTTGCATCATTTTACTGTATATGTCTCTTTATGCTATAAAAATTTATTTATTAATCCAGTTTCCTTGTACATCAAAAAAACTTTATAACTCTTACCTATCTTCATGTTTTCATTTTTTATACAACCTACAACCTTTGAAGTCTTCAGTTAACCTAGCTTTATAATGCTAATCTCTATTTTAAAGTAATTCGTAACTTAATAGTGGTTGCTTGCAACCTTTTTGGAAGTAAATTAGTGTTTAAAAATATATATTCCAGTATTTAATATAAAAA
>NC_088925.1:10892500-10977500 GCF_038396675.1 Hydra vulgaris | reverse complement strand
TTATTTAATCAAGCAAGCTATATTTAACAAAAATTATTCTATAAAGTATGTATTGCTCATTTTATTTTATTTTTTAATTTAATTAGTTAAATAATTACTGTCAAAGATTGAAAAAAAAGTGTTGTATTATCAAGTCAGTTTTGAAATCGAAATCATTTAATGAAAAACCTTTCATTGTCAATTTTGCTTGTTTTTTGATAAGAGAAATATAAAATACTTGCCAATTGCGACATATGAACTTTTTGATGAGAAAACTAAATCCAGATTTTTCAGTCTCAACAAGCTCAGCTTCATTATAAGTTTGTTCAATCAGGCCAACATTTTCATCTTCAATGTATTCCTCATCTAATTGATCAAAGTCACTTACTTGATCTTCTACACTAATATTTGTATATGTGTGAGCCACCAATTCAGTTGTATTCAAATTATTATGCAGAACATCAATTACAGCTAAATGTATTGCATGTGTGAAGCACAACGGCTGATTACATGGTAAAAGCTGTCCAACTTTTTGCATCACAGCTGCCCCATCAGTTGTTATAGACATAATACCTTTATCTATATTTAGACTGTTGTCTTGCAATATGGTTTTCAGAGCCGTAATGTATTTCTCTGCAGGGATACGTCCTTCAACAAATACTAAACCTAAATTTCAAAACTGTTTCTCGCCATGGATATTCACATTTAAATAACATTGATTTCTTTAAAATGTTCATTCATTTAGAGTTAAGCAAAATCTTGTTCCATCTTCTTTTAAATTTATAAAATCCTGCATAATTTTAGCCACATTTTTTGTGCGTATTTTAAAACCATTTTGCGAATTGAGTTGGGTGATTTTGGTAATACATAATCTTTTGATTTTTACATTGCTTTGTGTATTCCAAATAACTTTCCTTTGAAGGCATTTTAGGATGTACTGTTGATAATAATTTAACTTGTTAAACAAAACAAAATTAAAATTAAATAGTTATCAAATGAAAGTTTTAAAATATAAAACATTTTTTATAAGCGGTAGAAACTTTTATAGCTCTTAGTCAAATTTTTTATCAAATAAGTTATGTTGTTAACAAATAAATGGAAAGCTAGTGTGAAAACCCTAAAACAATGCTCCTCTAAAGAATTTTTTTATGGTGCAATAAATGACGCTTGTTTATATTATTGTATTAACGTTTTAAACATATGCATATATATATATATTAAGGTGGTTCTAAAAACAACTTTTTCTGAATATGAATATGTTGTATATAATTAAAAAAATGCTAGATTTAAGAAATTTTTGAATAAAAAATATTTTAAGGGGTTGCTACAGACCCTCGAACATTATATAGGTCCCTAATATTATTAAAAGAAAAGTTTTTCAAAGTTATGTCATGTTGGGTCTCAAAGAAGCAAAATCATATACAAATTTCAAAAATAATATTCATTTTATAAAAAAACATAGATAAAAAAAATTATAATCAAAAAATCTTGTTAAATTCCCTGCTTTTTATTTTTAGTTAAAAAACATAACTTTTTGCTTACTAAAATCTAAAATAAAAATTTAATTATAAAATGATTAATATTTTTAAAATTTTTATATAATTTCCCTTCATTTGAGACCCAACATGACATAATTTTGAAAAACTTTTTTTTTAATAATATTAGGGACCTATTTAATGTTCGAGGGTCGGTAGCATACCCTTAAAATATTTTTTATCCAAAAATTTCTTAAATTTAGCATTTTTTTAATTATATACAATATATTCAGGGGGTGCCAGCTGTCATTTTCAGAAAAAGTTGTTTTTAGAACCACCTTAATATATATATATATATATATATATATATATATATATATATATATATATATATATATATATATATATATATATATATATATATATATATATATATAATATATTTGTGTGTGTGTGTGTCTATATATATATATATATATATATATATATATATATATATTTGTTTGTGTGTGAGTGTGTGTGTGTCCATATATATATATATATATATATATATATATATATATATATATATATATATATATATATATATATATATATATATATATATGTATAGGCATTGGCAGGAGTAAAGTATGAGAGTGGAGAAAAGCTCTCCTAAATCAAATATGGCAAGCTGTGTGAGCTACTCCTCTAAATAGTTTTACCAGAGCTTTTTGTTTTTGCGCAAACTATCTGTTTATTCATTAAAAAAAAAAAATTTAACTTGTTAAAAGCATATGCTAGTAACATCAATTCTACAAGAATATATACATAATGAGCTTCATTTATCATGCCAAGAACAAATTCTTTCGATGAGTGTTTTCTTTGGGTTTTCACTCTATCTATCCGTATATTTATTAACAACTTTATTCATTCAATGGAATGTTTAATAAACAAAAAGCTATATAAGTTTTTACTATTTTTAAAAAATATTTTATATTTTCTTACCGTAACAAAATGCAGGAAGTTAAAGAGTTATTGCAACAATAAAAAGTTCATTAATAAAAGTGTTTATTACAATTTTTTTAGCAGAGCATTTAATTTTGGATTACGTTTTTTTATTTTACTCAAATTGAGACTAATATAAATTTGATAAATTAGATTATAAAATATTTTGACAAATTCCCAATTTTGTCAAAATGCTGTATCAAATTAGTTCCCGGTTAACACCCTGACATATACACACAAATGTATAAGCGCACTTGGATCAATACTGACAAAAAACTGATTTAAAAGACTGTGAGGGCTACATGGACTGATATAATGTAAACATGCAAAGGAGTTGCTGCTACATCAACTGAAGGTTTGGGTTGGAGCAGCGATGATGTTTTTTTTAATTGTTATTCATTTTTTCTTTTTGCATAAAACTTATTAATTTAGGTCTGTAAAAAAAGTCAACGAATGCATATCTATATATGCTAAAATATAAATATACACATATATGTATATATGTGTATATATATACATATATGTATGTATGTATGTTTGTATGTATGTATGTATTTATGTATGTATATGTATATAAATGTATGTATGTATGTTTGTATATATAAGATGGTGGTAAAAGGTATGGGTGTAAATATGTAAATTGTATTAATCTAATATATTTAAATTAATATTTGAACTAGAATCGTGCTTTACAAGAGTCACTTGATGGAAAAATGCGAGAATCTGCTCCAGATCATGGATCATATGGCCATTCTCGCTCTCAATCAACTCACCTTGACTGGAACTATTCTTCACAATCTTTGCAGCGATCAACAAGCTCTGCTGGAGATATAACTGGTAAGGGGCAAAAACGATGTAACAGTTTTGACAACCGTCAGTCAATTATCAAATCGCCAGCTGTTCAACGTAGAGGTTCGGATATTTCAAACATCCAATCTTCTAGACAGAGTACTAATATTCAAGGATTAAGCGAGAAAGGTTACCAATTAAGTCCAGATAGTAGTCTTAGACGAGGTCAGCACATGATGGATTCCAGTGACTTGGGTTCTTCAATAGGAGATGAGTCACAACGAAGTGACTCAAAGCAAATTTTGGTAACTAATTTTTTTCAATTTTTAAGAAAGTCATTTATACACTTTTTATTTTCTTTGTTTCTTATATTAGGATAAGTCAATAAAAATGTATACTTTTTTAATAGAGTAGAATATTACGTGGAAGAGTTCCGGACACATTATTGCATTCTTTACTTACATACTCACGATTTGATCAAATACTCAAAGCTCTTGTTAATCATTTTCTTTCGGAAATTGATGAACGAACTAAAGAAGGTTTTTTGTTTTAATGTTTTATATTCAAAATAAAAAACATTAACAGCTAAAGTTTTCGTCTAATATTTCATTTTTAAAATTTGATAACCATTATTTTATAGTGCTTTTTAATTTTTAGCAAACATTGAAATGGAGCGGTTAGAAAGCCGATTGTTACATATGCAGTCTCAAAATGATCTTTTGCTTCTAAACCTTGATGAAAGCAAACAAAACTCTGAGAGATTAAGTTTACTATGTGGTAAGTATGAATCAAATAGTACAGCCTGGTCCCTTGCATTGCAGAACACTGAACAGCTTTTAGAGACTTATGAAGTCATGATTCAACTTCAGGATAGTGAGGCAGATATATATGCCGCAAATTGTCAAGTAGCAGGAGTTGGAAATTTTGACACAATTAAGTCACTCACATCAACAAGATCTTCTCAATCGAATGTTTCTATTGAATCATCTGTTGCATCTTCTCAGCATCATCTTGGTTATGTTGAGGATGATGATTTTCTTAAAAATTCACATTTTAAGCGAAGAGGGGCTGAGATGCAGGCGAAATTATTATTACATAAACTTGATAAAAAGTATGAAAATATGATTACGGAGCCAATAGACGAAGAAACAAAAAATGATGAGATGAGCTATCAAAGTAGAACCAGTACTGGTAGCTCTCAAAATTCTAATCACGCTGACACTTTATCCAAAGGTGAAGAGCATAGATTGCGAGAATATATTCAAATGTTAAAGTCAGAACGTGATACGTACAAAGGTACTGTAATTGAGTTAGAGTCTGTGCATGATTACCGCGATAGAATACAGGGAAATTCCACAGAACCTTATTCAGAAAGAGTTCATGAACTGAATATAGATCTCGAAACTGCAGTGATTTTGCAAGAAATGCAGGCACTAAAAGAGGAACGTGCTGAATTAAAGCACAGAATATATTTACTTGATAAAGAAAAGCGAGCCCAGGAGCTTAAACTAAACTCGAGGGAAGCTCAAGAACAAGCATACATTGTCCATATTGAACATTTAAAATTTGAATTAAAAGAGCAAATTAAAAAAAGAAAATTACTGATGAAAGAGCGAAGAATAAAAGAACCGGTAGGTTTAAAAAGTATATTGATAACAACCAATAATCTGTTTATTGAAATTTAATTTATTTTTATTTAATTTTTTTATATTCAATTTGTTTATATAATATTTCAAATAATTAACTTTAGGATGAGGCTGATCTTTCTATGTCCACTCATAATACTAATTATTCTAACGACGGAGGATCCAGGTATCCTTCTTCTGAAGATCTTCCGCTTGATGAAAATTCAAGAAGCGAGAAACATTTAAAATCTAGAATTAATGAACTTGTAGAAACGCTAGAAAAACTTACTAAAAACTCTGAAATAAGGCATAAACAAACTGCAGAGTATATTTCTGATTTAAAACGCGCCAATGGCGCTTTAGTGACGGCATACGAAAAAGCTAAAAAAAGACACGCTAGTAGATTAAAGAAATTCGAACAGCAGCTAATGCAGATGGCTGAAAAATATCAACAACAAGTAAGTTTTTGCTTACTTCTATGTGCATCTGATTTTATATAATTTTTTCCTTAGTTTGCCACTAATACTTTTAAATGATTTAGGTTCGTGCCTTAAAAGAACAAATAGCAATCTTAAAAGATATTCCGCCCAACACATCCCTTCCGCATACAGAAACCTCATTATAGATAAAATTTTTAGAAACATCGGAGTTTATTTGATAATATAAAGTATATATTTGTTTTAAAGTTTTTTTAACTAATGCTTAACGATTTTTTAAGTTTTTGTCTTAATTTTATAGAAAAAATGAAAAAATATGTTGATAATAGAAGTCAGTTTCTTGTTCAAAAATTCATAAAGTATTCTAGACAAAGTGTCCTTAACCCATGACCTACTGTATAAACACGGCGGGTGATTTTTTATTCCTATGAAATTTGTCAGTTATAAAATTTTGGTTTACTTTTTGGTTACTTTTTGGACTCTACAAACATATTCTGGTTAAACACAACTAACGTTAAAACGAGATAGTAAAGATTACAATAAAAAATTTTTACCAAATATTTAAATTTTTAGAATCGTTAACTGCCAATATTTTGTATATATGTATAGTTATCTTCAAAAACAGAAAAAGATTGCTGGTTTTCGGTTATGCTCAATCTAAATAAATATTGTACATTAAAATTTTAAATATTATCTTTGAAATCAATTTTTTAGCCATGAAATACCTATGTAGGTATCATATTAAATTTATTTTTACGAATCAATTTAATGTGATACCCACATAGAGTGGTTCTATGCGAATTCGATATATTGTAATGGATAACGGGGTAACTTTCAGAACAATATTTTAAAATTTTTGTATTCTTTTTAATTATTAATCTAGCTGCATTTATGAAAAAAATCTATATAAAATTATTTAAACCATCAAATAATTTATGGCTTGATTACTGTAAAACCAACTTGATGTTATTTTCCGTGAAAATTCACGGAGATTAGCATCAGTATAAGTTCATGGAAATAATTGTTTTATTTATTTTGACTATTTTTTTAAAAATAAAAATTTGCGAAAAACAGTACTCTGCTTATTATTATTATTATTATTATTATTATTATTATTACTGTTATTATTATTAATCGCCATTTTCCAGAAAAAATAACTTAAAAAATACTAGATAACAAACTGATTTTTCAACATTAGGTCAAGGACCGAAATCGGGTAAAATGTAGCAAATTCTAAAAAAAAATTTATTTGTATAATTTTCCTAATGTATTTCTTATAACATAGCTGTTATAAAACGTTTCTAGAAAGAAACCTCTAATTAATTCTAATGATAAAAAGCTTTTTATATAGTGAAAACACCTTTCAAAAAACGCCTTACTGAATAATTGCAAGCTTTAAAGTTACCTTTTTTTTCTTCAGTTTAGCCGTGTTACACAATGTTCATGTTAGCCGTGTTACACAATTCACAAGTCGTAATACAACTGATATATAAACATAAGTCGTAATACAATTCAACGTACTAACAATATAAAGCTAGGTTTCTGAAAGAAGATCATAAGGATCTTATCATCGGAACCTTAAAATGTAAAAATATTTATTTATAACATAATTTGAAGATTTATTGTATTTACATTACGCAAAGATAAAACACATTTTAATATATAATAGGCTAAAGATTTTACACTTTTAGTAAAATTTTAGTATGTTCATAGAGAGAATGAATTTTTTTAACTTAATTTTAAAAACAGGAAGAGTAACAGAAGGATCAAAATTTGGTAATACTATTTTATTCCAAAGATATGATATGAAATACAAAAAAGGTTCATTTGAAAAACTATTATTTCTTAATATGTAATTATTGATTTTAAAGAAAAAAGGTTGTTAAAAACAAATAAAGATAAATCGTTTTTCCATATAAAAATAAAACATAAGACATTAAATATGTTCAGTTTATAAACATCTAGTACCTTCATATAATCAAAAAAATATTTTGAATGTGAAAAGCGATCCGCATAATTAACTACGCGGATTGCATGTTTCTGACGGCGATAAAGATGTTGTAATTTACTTTTTTCCGTACTTTCCCAGGCGATGATTGCATAATTGTGTATAAATGAATAATAAAGTTGAGTTAAGTTTTTTTTTCGATAATTACGGGCTTTGTATGAAATGCCAATATTTTTGGAAATTTTTATGCTTACATGATCAATATGTTTTTCCAAGTAATATTCTCATCACGATAAACGCCTAAGAATTTTATAACAGTATCTCTTTTTATTAAAGTTTCATCAATATAATGATTTAAAGAAAGACTTAAAAAAATAGTTTAGAGAGATAATCATTAGACAAATAATAATTTAAAAAATAAAAATGGCGGAATTTACTATTTCACAAGTGAAGGAGCTTCTAGAGATTCATAAAAATACATTACTGAAAGTATTTAATGATAAATTTGATAAAATGGAAAACAAGCTTGCTAGTGTGCAAATGGAAAACGCAAACTTAAAAAATGAAAGTGCAGCAGAACTAGAGGATCGCAGTTGGCGAAATAATTTACTATTTTATAAAAATACAAGAGTTGTTAAATTCAAAATTTGGTATTAAAAAGAGCATTGTAATCGAAAGAGCACATCGAATTGCGAAAAAAAGAACATGGAGAAAAATTAAAAAACAGAATTATAGTTGAAAATTCTTAAATTATAAAGATAAACATTTAATAATGGAAAATTACTCGAAGTTAAAACTCTGAACAGATCGTATATTCATAAACGAAGATTATAGCGAGAGAACTACGGAAATAAGAAAGAAATTGTTTATAGAAGCTAAAGAACTACGAACAAAAGGTAAATATGCGAAAGTTGTTTACAATAAATTGATAACGATGATAATAAATTGATAAATTGATAAATTGATTTTTTAGAATAATAATTCTTTTATTTCTAACAATTTAGAATTTTAGAGTTCTTTTATTACTAAAATGGATTCCGTTCTAGCTAATGATTTTGAATTAACGTCATTTAAATCTTTTCAAACAAATCACTATTTTATTGACGAAAGATCTGACCCAGATCTAAATTATTTTAGCAAAGCACGTCCAGTACAAAGCAATTGCACTTATTTCTATGCCCACTTATATTTATTTCTATGACCGCCTAAATGTTTTGCATATTAATATAAGAAGTCTAAAAAAAGTTTTGAAAGTTTTTTTATTAGTATGAAAGATACCCTGAACATTTTAAATTTAATTTGTATTACCGAAACATGGTGCAATTCTGATGAATTAAATTCTAATTCAAATACCCACTTGCCTGGTTTTAATTAATATCACTTGCTCGAAAAAACGAGGTGGCGGTGTGCTAATTTTTATAAAAGAAATTTTCAATTTTTTACGAAGTTTGACGTGTATTTTTGATGACGATAAAGAGATTTAGCAATAGAAATTTTAAACAAAAAACTAAAAATATACTTTTAAGTTGTTGCTATCGCCCACCTTCTGGCGTGATTGAATGTTTTAACAATTATTTAATTACAACAATTATAAAAAAAACAGACCAAAGAGACAAATTAAACTATTTAATTGGTGATTTCAACTTAAATTGCTTTGAGTATCACTTCAAGCACACCATAAAAAATTTTATAACGATTTATTTAAAAATGGAATTAATAGTTAAGCCAACTAGAATCACAAAAAACAGCTTCGCTACTTGATAACATCATAACAAACGATATTTTTAATGAATCCCTAAAAAAGAGTAATATTAAAAGTGACATCTCCGATCATTTCCCTAACTTTTTCTCTATAAATTTAGAACTAAATGACCAATTAACAAACAAATCTTTTTTAAACGCATCTACAACGAAGCAAATTTATCATCGTTTTGAGAGCTGTCATTGCTTAATTGGAAAAATATAAACACTTCATCTGACGTTAACTTAGCTTACAACCTATTCCAAAAAACTTTTTATGAAATATAACTTTACAAAACGTGAAATAAATCTAAAACTGAAAAATGTAAAATCGCCATGGATTACGAACAGTCTTAGAAATTCTTCAAAAGTCAAACAAAAATTATACATTTAATATTTAAAAGCTAAGACAATTGAAAGTAAAACCATCTACAAGAATTATGCAAAAGTTTTTGAAAGACTTACAAAAAATATTTTAAAAAAATACTATTTTAATTTACAAAAGCAAAACGAAAACTATTCCAAAAGCACATGGCAAATTCCAAGAGAAATTAACTGGTAACACTAAATTCAAATCATGCGTTTTAAAAAATAGCATTAAAATTAATGATGAAATCATATATGATTCTCAAGAAACGGCAATCGAACTAAACAAATTTTTCGTTTCAGTTGGACCTAATTTAGCAAGAAAAATTCCAAATATTAAAAAAAAAATTGATATCTCGTCCTTAGCAACAATTAATCTTGGTTATTTTGAATTATCACCTGAGGAATTTGAAACTGCTTTTAGTTGCTAAAATCAAACAAAGCGAGTGGTTTTGATAATGTAAATAGCAAAATAATTAAAAATTCAAACGGAGTTATTAAAGATTTTTTCATTTTCAGTAAGACAAGGAGTTTTTCCTGATCAATTTAAAATAGCAAAAGTTACACCGATATTGAAAGGAGGAGATCTAACAAATGTTAATAACTATTGCCTTATATCTGTTCTTCCAGTTTTTTCGAGAATTCTAGAAAGAATTACGTGTAACAGAATTTACACACATCTTACTGAAAATCATTTGTTATATAACCATCAGTACGGATTAAAAAAAATAACAGAACACGCGATTTTCTCTACAGAACACGCGATTTTCCAGTAAACACATAGTATCACTGAATTGTTTGAAAAAATCTGAGTATACCTTCAGGTATCTTCATTGACTTATCCAAAGCCTTTGATACTATAGACCGTGAAACTCTTTTAAAAAAACTCAAACATTACGGAATGACTGGAAATGTTCTTAAATGGTTAAAAAGTTATTTAAATAATCGCAAACAATTTGTATCCGTTGGCGCTCCTTCACCGATAAAGTTGCTTAAGATTACCTGTGGTGTTCCACAAGGATCAATTTTCGAACCTCTTCTTTTTCTCATATATACTAACGATCTTCATAAAGCATCCACATTAAAAACAATAATGTTTGCCGATGATTTTTATCACATAATAACATCCATACACTGTTTTAAGTTATGAATTTAGAGATACACAATAATTCTTATTGGTTTAAATCAAATAAATTATTGCTTAACATTAAAAAAAATTTCTTTTATCCACCTTCTAAAGAAAAAACATAGCAAAATGCCACCCCTTTTGGGTGTCGAAATAAACAGAGTAAAAGTTACAAAATTCTTACGTGTTTATATTAATGATAACCTTACTTGGAAGATTCGCATTGAAAATTTATGCAACAAAACTTCAAAAAGTATAGGAATTTTATACAAGGTAAGAAACTTTTTGAAAAAGAAAATTCTAACTCAACTATATTTCTCTTTTATTCACAGCCATAATAACTATGCAAATATTGCATGGGCTAGTACCAACAAAAGCAAATTTACACCTTTTCATCGTCATCAGAAGCACATAGCACGTTTCATAAATTTTAGTGAGCGTTTTACACATGCAAAACCTCTATTAAGAAAAATGAATCCACTAAATATATATCAATTTAATGTTTATAATGTACTATGGTTTATGTTTTTATGTAAAATCAATTCTTCGCCGGTTTCTTTTGATAATTTGTATTTGTCAAAAGATAAAAATAAATACATTCTACGCAATAATTTTATTAAGCAGCCATATTTTCGAACAAATTAATTAAAAACAAATTTTTCTTAAGTTTTTATTGAACAATGACAACTCATTTAAACTACATAACAATAACTACAACTCATTTAAACGAAAATTTAAGGCATTAATTTTTATGTATACATTTGTATATCTCCTTTTTACCTTCTATTAATCAAAAAACTTTTAAAAACTTATATATATGGTAAGACTTTTATGCAATTTTTTTTTTTTTTGGATATATAGTAAATACTTATTTAAATAATTTTTTAATAATTTTAAATAATTTAGATTAAAATAGATTTAAATAATTTCAACGAACTTACTTTCTGTAAAGAAAAAATTTGTAATTATCTTGTTTATCTTTTACAAATATAACGAGAAATTATCACGTTTATGTTAGCGGTTCTCAACGACAAGACCTAACAGTCTTCAACGAGTCCCCGATTTCTTTTTATTTTTTATCGATCTAATTTTGTAAATTTTTTTATAGTCATTTACTTTTTATTCTTAATTTGCAATCTTGTAAACTTTACATTTTATAACGACATGCTTAAAATGTAATAAAGAACATTAAAAAAAATAAAAATCCATTTTGTTTTGTTAATATTTAAAGTTAATTTATTAGCTTTAAACCAATTCGAAATGTGGTTTAGTTCTTTGTTTGTAATTGAAAAGAGTTCAGAAATATCAATATGGGATAAGAAAAGATTAGTATCATCAGCGAACATTATACTTTTCAATTTGGAAGCTTTGTTTAAGTCGTTTACATAGATTAAAAATATTAGTGGTCCGAAGAACCTTGTGGAACACCACAGGTTATGCTCAGGGGTTCACTTTGCTGACCATTATTACTATAGAAAGTTGTTTTCGATTTTTTAATTAGCTTTCAAACCATTTTATGATTCTATTGTTTAAAGCATAATGTTTAATTTTTTGAATTAAGGGGGCTCACCCCCCTCAAAAATATTTCGACAACTTCCAAACTCATAGGATTTTTAGGGTATTCATTGGAAAGGATATTATAATAGTGTTTGAAAAAATATGTTTTCATTTTTAAAAAATGTCAGCTGTTGCCATGGTTACAAATTCAAAATGGCGAAAGTCATAAATTCTTGAAATTTGGAAAGCTAATTCCCTTGGGTTGGTACACTATTTTTCAATGAAACTTTCTAACCTTATTTATTTACATTAGATGCATGCAATAAACCAAAAAAAAGTGAAATATTATTTCAGGAAGAATGACTTTTTGAGTTTTTAAAAAATAAACAATATTTTTCTATATTTTCAACATAAAATTGTACTTTAGACAAGTTAATCACAGACAATATAAAATATTTAAATCAAACTTTTGATTTATTGCATGAAACAATCTATTATGTGTGTTGTGTGAAAATATCAGCTCAAAAGCTATAATAGAACCAAAGTTACCACATTTCTAAATTCTATTAAATTTGGAAAAAATGCAATCTGAGAAAATAAGCAAAACGTAAAACATTTTGTAAAAAGAGTTATAGTAAGATATTATTTTTTAAAGCTTTTCAATTCTAAGCATAATAAAATCAATTGAAAAGGTGTTTTGATAATAGAAATTTATACAACATCTACATTATCTATAATTTTATATAAAAAGACTATATCATATGAAAAAACATTTTTTATCAAAAAAACAATATATAACTAAAATTAAGAAAACAGAATATCCAGAATAAAAAAACTAAACAAAATAAAAAACAATATCTTTAAAATTAACTTTAAAATAATCCTGCTTTATAAGTTTTTCTTTTATTTTGCTTTTTTTTATCATCTTCTTGTTTTTTTTTTGTCCTCTAATTTGATGACGACGGAGAGCATTTTTAACTTTATTATGTTTTATTAAATTTTTAATCCTTTTGGTATTGATTTTATCACGCCCAAGATTGGTATAAAATCCTGGAACAATATTTAGTCTTTCATACAAATTAATAACAGCTTTAGCTCCAATATTAAAGTTAAAATGAAACAGTAAGTTGAAATGCAACTTACTGCTCCATTTAGCGATGAAAATCCTCGTCTTTGCCAGGTGCCATCACATGACACAGGTATATCATAAAAATTATTCTGTGGTTGATTTTTGGATAACTCTTTTAGTTCTTTAGCTGCATCATCCATAGTTTGAGTGGCAATAAACTAAACACTTTTTTTTTAACTTAAAAACAATCTTGTTATAGTTATTTGATGTAAATTGTGGTGGAAAATTCATAAGTGCATTAAAGCGATTAATACCAGCAAAGCCTAGACCACTTCTACGCATTAAGTATACAATTCTGTAGATTATATCAAACCTTTTGTGACATAAATGGCAGTTTTTTTGATGTTCAAAATGAATGCTCCCATTGGCAAAAACATTTTACAGTCATTTTATTTGCTAATCCATGTTTTAAACTTTCAGTTAGCTTTAAACATGAACTTTGTTTACATTGAGGACAACCAAGAACTGAAATTAAGTTTGATAAATTAAACATATCCAAAATTCTATTTCCAGTAATAGCATCATTTAAAGGATGAGAAATAGCATGGCTTGACAGCTTAGTAAACGATCTTGTCTTTAGTAATTATGCTGAAGTACTTGGTCCAAGTCTTATTCCAAGTCTTATTCCAAGTCTTGGAATAAGATTTAATAGTTCAGATTGCATGGACACGAATTGTTTTTTGCTTGTGTATTGATTTCCTTTAAATTTTCTTTTCTTTTTTTTTAAACTTGCAAAATTTACTCTTTTAATTTTATCATTTGTTATTGTTTTTTTATTTGCCACATAATTTTTTTCCATTATCAACTTGATAATCAAGCTCTTTTTTTAAACTAATAATTATTTTAATACTTATCCACGACTAAAAATGCCAAGAAGTTATTTATAAATAAACAAAATAATCACTAAATAATCTACAGAACAAAATTTAATTTATAATAAAAAGTTAGACACACAATGTGTAGTATATCTATGTGGTTGTTTTTCAGTGTGGTTAGCATGCATACAAAGTTTATTTTGTAAGCTTTTCCAGACCTACCTGGAAGCAGTTTGAAAAATAATAAAAATAATACTTTACAGACTCAGATTAATCATTTAAGATTAACTTTTTGAGAAAAAGGTGTTGTAGATAAGTGGAAAAATAAAATAAAATTGTTGCTATGGACGTTGCTAAGAAGGTTATTTTTGACTATGATCAAATAATTAAGAAATAGACATACTTATGTGTTTTTTTTGAAAATTTTAATTCAGAATCAGATTCCTCGTTAATTTTTACACTTGAAATATAAAAAACCAAAAATTATTTGTTTGCTATTTTGACAGGGGTGAGCCCCCTTAAAATGTGATGATCGACCGTATCAAAAGCTTTTGATTGGTCAATAAAAACACCTAGTATATATGGAGATTTTTTAAAAGATTCAGAAATGTTATGTATAAATTGAATAATGCCATGTTCAGTTGAACTCAATTTTCTGAAACCGTACTAATTGTTATGAAGTAAGTTGTTGTAATTAAAATAATTATATACCCTGCTGAAGACAATTCTTTCTAAAATTTTAAAAAAATATAGAAAGAACAGAGATAGGACGATAATTACTGATATTGAATCTGTCGCCTTCTTTATGGATGGGGCAGTGGCAGCGTTAGGGTAGGGCCTGGTTGGGCGACGGCCCAGGGCGCCGAATATAAAGGGGCGAAACTAATTGGTTATTTTACCCTTTTCTTTTATTTAAAATGGGGTTTAATTGAGCTAGGGGCGCCGTAGAAATCTCGCCCAGGGTGCTGGTAGTGCAAAAACCGGCAGTGGGTTGGGGTAACCCTGTATTGTAGTTACTCTTTGACTAAACTTGTTACATATATTTTATCTTCAGTTATAACTAATATACAAGATAGGCAATATTGCTTTGCCACAAGAAGACAACGTGCTCAAGATTACAAAGTAATAATAATAATAAATAAACAACAAAGCGCGGTAACATATCCGCCAATACAGTTCAACACAACAAGAAGCCATTGTCCGCGCAAGTGAGCGCGACATTCCCGCCCCCAATTAGTTTATTACTAAATGATTAATGTCATTTTCATCATAGAACTTGATTTTTATTACTTCCGAGGGGGTGTTCGATGCTTCTAGCAAATATAGTTTATTTACCGGTCTTTTAATGTACGATGTTTTTCCATTAGTAATGTATTTAACTTTAGCAGCACGGATGACTCCGTCAGCTGATTTAATGAGGCTCTGTACTATGCCTGTTTTCCAATAACCACGTTTAATGTCCGAGTCGGTAAATCAGTACAATGTCGTTAACGGCTATTTTATTTGTTCCTTTATTTTTCTTAAATTTGTGGAACTCTCTTGGCTCCGTTACATATTCTTTTTCCCATTTTTGCCAATAATGATTTAGTGTATTTTCTATGTACCTACTTCGGGTATTCAAGTTTGTTTCATATGTTTTGTCGTTAATAGCTTTAAAGTTTGTTGATCTTCCGTATATTAAATGATTAGGGGTCAGTGGTGCATCTCCAGGTGATTCATACATAAATGTAATTGGTCGATTGTTTAATATTGATTCTACTTCAGCAATAAATGTTAATAGTTCTTCATATGATAGCTTGGCTTTATAGATTATTTTACGAAGGCAGCGTTTAGTGGATCCAACTAGTCGTTCAAAGAACCCTCCCCACCACGGAGCGGCGGGGATGTTGAAATGCCACTTGATACCAAGAGATGAAGCAAAGTTTTGAGTCAGATTAGATGTGAATTGCGATACATTGTCTGATAGGATTTCGGCTGGTGTGCCGTGTTTTGAAAAAAATCTCCGTAAACTTCTAATGCACGATTCAGCTGAAATGTCCGGAACAAGATCTAAAAATAAAGCGCGTGTAGTAGCACATGTAAAAAAAAATATCCACACTTTATATAAATTATCTCCCTCATAAATATTTTTAACATAAAATGGTCCTGCATAATCTACACCTGTAAATTTGAATGCATGATCATTATTTAAACGACATAAGGGTAATGGTGGGAGAGAAGGATACAAATAAGGCAGTCCTTCAAAGCGTTTACAAATATAGCAATTTTTAATCAGTTTTTTAATGTGGTTTCGTGCTTTGGGTATCCAAAATTGAGTTCGTATTTGATTTAAAGTTTCTTTAATCCCATTGTGCATAACTAAAGAATGGTTGTAATTAATTAGTAGATTCGTAAATTCTGAATTTCGAGGTAGGAATATTGGATTTTTTGCGTAATATGTAATTGGTGCATTTTGAAGTCGACCAATGCATCGTATAATTCCATCTACATTTTGCAAGTTTAGGTCTAGCTGGAGTTGTTTAAAATTTTTATCCCTAGTTATTGATCTTTGAACGAACATAACCCAAATCTTTAATGCATTTTTTATTTCGATTGAATCTAAATTAGATAATTTTAATTGCTTTTTATCTCTTTTAAGCTTTAAATTAGTTATAAATTGTAAGACCAATGCTGTAACTCTTAATAAATGCAAATAGTTATTAAATCGAGTAATATCTATCATATTTAAGTTTAAATAATTGTCATTTAAAACTAAATTAGTAGTGACTTCTTCAATTTTATCAATTAGGTTTCTTAGTTCAAATTTTGGCCAATTCTTGGGATCATTGTAAAGTAGTGTTGGTCCATTGAACCATTTTTTATTATCGAATAAGTCTTTTAAGTTTGTGCCTCTGGATACTATGTCTGCAGGATTATTGTGAGATTCAATATATCTCCAATGCGAAATGTCAAATGCTTCTCCAATTTTTTTAATTCTCTTTTGGAAAAAGGGCTGCTTAACTTTATCAGTATTATTAATCCAATGTAATACTATTGTAGAATCACACCAACAGAATATTTGTTTGAACTTAGGAACAGGGTATAGTTCTTTTTTAACTGCTGACATCGTTTCAGCTAATAATAATGCTGCCTTTAATTCTTGTCGGGGAATGGAGGTATTTTTTATTTGGGCAATCCTAGACGTAGCAGTTATAAGCGAACAACTTACATGCCTATCATTAAATGAACATAATAAGTATATACAACAACCATACACACTGTTACTAGCGTCACTGAATTCATGTAATGACAAGTCAACAACCTGATTTGGATAATGATTATGGTACCACCTGGGAATGATAATGGGTTTATATGTTTTAATGTTATTGATAATGGCTTGCCACACCAATAACGTTTTACCCTCCAGAGGCTTGTCCCAGTTAAGTTTGTCGATACATAGTTTTTGAAAAAATATTTTACACTTCACTATAAATGGATTAACTATTCCGAGTGGGTCGAAAATGCTTGCTATAAATTGAAGAACTTTACGTTTCGTTGGATTTAAGTCATCATTGTGTATTAAGTTTCTAAAATCAAAGATTAAATTGTCTTCTTTTTTATTCCATAATAATCCTAATACTTTAGTTATATTAAAGGATGTAAAGTTTTGTTCGTTAACCAGATTTTCAAGGTGTTTGCAGTTCGATTCGAATTTTCTAAGAGTAAAGCCAGCTTCTTTTAATCGAACATGACATTTTTTAAAGAAGTCAAAAGCTGAGTCAACTGACTCCGCTCGAGTTAAGATCATCGACATGTAAAGAATTTGTTAATTTATGAACGAATACAGGGTCATCTAAAAGGTATTTTTCAGCATGTGTAATGAGAGTAGAAGAAAGAAGAAAGGATGATGAGGTAACTCCAAATAGAACCCTGCAAATTCTATAGGAAATAATTTCTTGAGTAAATATATTGACTTTATTGAGCGTGTTAATGTTCTTGAACCATAAAAATCTAACATAATCACGATCCGTGGGAGATAAAACAATCTGCAAAAAGGCTATATATATATATATATATATATATATATATATATATATATATATATATATATATATATATATATATATATATATATATATATATATATATATATATATATATATACAGGCCCGCACAGAGAATTTGTGGTACCTAGGGTCAATTTGTGTTCGGTGTCCCAAATTTATGCTTAATTCGGTGAATTAAGCATTAATTTCACTGTTTATTGTCCGTATGTCTACTATCACATTACAATTTAATGAAAACAATTATTATTTTTGTATTAACTATCGCTGCACATAAACACTCTATATTTGAAGTTGGTTATATTTGATAAAACGAAAATACAAATACAATTTGAATTATATATTTCATCAATAAAATATTAATTATGAAGACTAGTTAGATCACACTAATTTCACTTTGCGGGCTTTCTTCTTTGCAAAACTAGAGATGACATTTTCGTACGGTAAAGTCTTGGCAAGGTCGTTTTCAATTGAAACCACCATAAGATTAGTACGGCGTTCTTCATTCATTGTTGATTGCTATTTGAATTTGATGAGAATAAGCTTAATGAAAGAGCGCTCTTCTTTAGCGATTGAAACCAGGATTGTATTAAAAAATGCGAAGCAAAATGCAGATGGAAGGAAAAATTGACTGAAGACCTTTCTGGTACATTTCTGTTGAGCAACTTGATAAAAGAAAGAGATTCTATTTGTTCAAAAGTATTTAATTGCTTCAGAACATCTAGATGACGGGTTTCTTCAATCAACTCCTCTTCTTTTACATCGTTTACGAAGAGATTTGCCAGGACTTTGCAGTTTTCTTTCTGAATAAGTTTTTCTTCATCACTAGAAGGAGATAGAGAACACCATATGAACGAAAACATATCTGTTGAGTTGTATCCATTTTATATCTTATTTGCTGGAGCAGCGTATCAAGAGCAACATTAAATAGGTTCACCTTAAAACCCTTTGATTCGTCTTCGTGGAAGTGGGCTGCGTTCATCGACTCGCTGGGATGTGTTTTTTTTTCCTTGTTCTCTTCTTAACAAAATCATTTTGAAACCCCAACGAAGCTAACCCAGATGCAACCAGTACCGCTTCTTGGAGGATTTGGGGCCAAGAAGAACTAATTGATCAAGATCATCGATTAGAATCTTTAAAAACTTTGTCTCGTCATCCAAAGAAATACTTTCTAATTGAGGAAGGAGGCAGACATCGTTGGCACATAGGAGAACCTTAAACCAGAAAAAAGTCAAGACAATGTATTCCCCCTCTGGACGGCCCTGGGTGAGGGGTAAACAGGTTAATATTCCAAGGTTCAATAAATAATTTTTTAAAAGGATCAAGAGGATAATACTGCAAGGTATTTATATATATGTTGGTGATCATAAAAAGAGGTAGTATTTTATTGGTTTTGTAGAAAATTCTAATCTTTCATTTCCAAGTTTATGAAGAAATGAATCCTGCCGTAAGATATTGTATTTTATCATTGGATATTAAACAGACCTTCATCAGAGTAATTCGTTAGATGGTAATTTGTAAATGATGGTTAGATGGTTAGATGGTAATTTGTAAATGTATGTAAAAATGTATAAAAAAATTACATAAATTTAAATCTCCGGAACGAGATTTAAATTTATGTAATTTTTTACTATTAAGATTTAAAGTGAAAGCCTGCATCTTAGCATCTTGGCTACATAGTATATATTTATAACCTATAATATATATAGTTTATTTCATTAATTTGATTTTTGTTTCATTTAAATCTAATAATAGTTGTTTTTATTTGCAGTTTTAACCTGCATAATATTTATATTTGAAATTATTTCTTTGTTTTTTATTTTTCCATTTAGGTTAAATTGAAATATTTACTGTATTATCCTATACTTTTTAATTATTTAAAATTTAAGTAACATTTAAAATGAGACTATTCTTAGAGGCAGGTAACAATTTTGATAAAAAAGAGCTAGTCTGTTCCCCAAAACTGAATGGCAACTCTTTTTGCACCACAATACTTCTTAACATTTAGAAATATTTAGATAATTAATTACCGCAAATAAAATTGTGTTTGTTAAGAACCTTGTATTTTCACCTAGGTTTACCTATAGTTCTTGATTGCCCTGTCGGACAATGAATTTTTATTTAATTTACACAGTCTGTGTCACATGTCTTAAAAAATTTATTTTTTAACTTGTTACAAACATATGCTTGTAGCATAAATGCTACAAGTATATATACATAATGAGCTCCATATATCGTTCCAAGAACAAATTCTTTAGATGAGTGTTTTTTTTTTGGGTTTTCAAAAAGCTATACAAGTTTTTACTGTTTATAAAAAATATTTTTTATTTTCTTACTGTAACAAAATGCAGGAAGTTAAAGAATTATTACAACAATAAAAGATTCAACAATAAAAGTGTTTATACAATTACAATTATTTGTCACTTGTCTGGAAAAAAAAGGCAAAAAATAAATTCTGGTACATACCTAGTATATAATAATTTTTGGTCCTAAAACTGGACAAAGAAAATATCAATTTCTGTTAATGCGCAACTAAGGATGGTTTAGTTTTTCGTTGTCTTCTCAAAATTAGTTTACTCGGGCTTAGCGCGTTTTGCAAATAGGCTTCTTATATAGCCTAGCAACAGCTCTGATGAAATAGTTTAGTTTTAATACTCTTTATTTTTACCGGAAGGCATTTTTATCGTGATTTTGATATTTGAAGAAGATATTAAAGGCAATGTCCGCGTTTTGAGTTTTAACAATTTCTTTACATTTTGTAGAATTATTGAAAAACATCGAGAATGACAACCGGCATCCTGGTCAGGCGGGGTGAAACTTCTACAATATCAACGCAAGATGGAAATTAGCCCAGGGGTTTTGTTACGAATTTCTATACATTTTTAAGTTTAAGTCGTTCGACCATGTATGTCAAGAAAACCCTAATATTATTAATTTTTTTTTTCATAAATTAAATTAAAATTTTTAAACATATAAAGAGTTACAAAAACAGTATACTTTTTAACTGGTACTAGCTAAACGCCAGTATTTTATTTGATGCAAAGTTTATGCAACTAATTGAGTTTTTATACTTAAAATAATATAGAGTAATTAAAACCAAATAAAACAAGTTTCCTGCAAAACAAAATAAATGTACCGCGTCATTTTGTGAAAAATTTTGTTTTTTATGAACAGCGATTTTTGACTGTTTTTGCGTATGAATTTTCACAACGTAACGGAATGGAAAAGAAAATCATCTAATTATGGAACAAAAAAATTTAAGGTGCAAAATTTTTATGTGATTATGTGATATAACATGATTAGATATATTTTTTTTCTGTTCCGTTTTTCCTGTTACTGGAAATCTGCCTTTAGCTAAACTAAAGAGGGTGGAATGGGAGATTTTAAGATTTGTTTCATCCTAAGTTCTAAAATAACAATAATGTAAAAAATTTTAGACGATGTTTTGTAGAATTTTGTAAAAAAATTAGTGGCGTAGGAAGGTCGAGAATGTTGGGTGTGGGGTGGGGAGTGCTAAAACGGAAGTTAAGGGAAGCTAAGGCAGCCAGAATCAGAACTTGAATGGAAGAAAAATAAATTTTCTGAAAGTTAGGAATGAGGAAAAGGAAGGAGGAGGGGGGGGGGAGGAGGGGGAGAGGAGGGGAAGCTGTTGCTTTCTTCGCCCCCCTGTTGTTACGCCAGTGAATATGATAAATATTTAAACGCAATTTTTAGAATTTTGAAAGTTACAAAAATACAACTTTTAGAATTTCGATAACATGAAAATTTTTCGGTAACAAAAAAATTTTTAGAATTTCGATACAACTTTTAGAATTTCGGTAACATGAAAATATTTCAATACAAATTAAATTTTCAAAGTAAAAATTGTTTTGATTCTATTTTAAGCATTTCGAAGTGAAAAATTGTTTTGATGACATTTTTAGAGTTTCGATGACTTAAATATGTATTCAATGACTTAAATATGTATCACATAGCCAACGACACCGAAGGGGAGGAAGAGGCAAGTGCTTTGATCCCCCCTCCCCCCTTACACATACTTTTTTTCTAAATTTTCTTTTTTTTTTTAAAGAAAATTGACGTCGTCGGCCCTGTATCGTGAATTTCGAAATAAAAAAGTTATTTTGGTTTAAATTATTTAATTAGAAATTGTTTCGAACTCATTAAAACAAAAATAGAATTTCGAAAACTTTTTTTTCAATCGAAAATTCAACTCTTTTAATCAAACTTTTTAATTCATTCAGTTTTTTTTTAATCAAAAATTTTGCAAAAGTGAACAACCCTAATAGACAAAAATAATTTACCTGCAAGCATTTAATCCGGAGGTTTTTGTTAATTTATGATTTTTAATCATAAATTAACATAAAAAAAACTTAACCTTTTTGTTTTAGCAAACAATAAAAAAGTTTTTTTTATAAAATTAAAACAAATGGAACTGAAGTTAGTCTTGTATTACTGAATTACACCTCGTTCTACGACATAAAAGTTACCATATCTTTTATCTAAAATATATTCTATCGATAGAACAATTATAGTGAGTACAAAATCTAAAATCTTGCGTTCAAAATCGGCGAATAATTAGGGTGCCGGATTTTCTCTGAAAATAGATAAAACATGAGCAACATAAATTTTTAAAAAAAGTATAGTCAATGTTAATATGGGATTTTACTTTGAACGTTTTTATAAACATTTTTATACAATCTTCTTAAATAAATGGGTAGTAGTAACAGTATCGAAAACTGAATAAGCCAAACTAAATAAACTCAAAAAGGCTCTTTCCGGAATAATATCAAAATAGAGAATAAAACAAAAAATGTAAAAAAAAACAATTGTATCTAAAATACGAAAAGCAGAATAAGGTCGAAATAGCTCAAAAGAGAAAAGGTTCGAAAAGGGACATTTCGGATTAATATTGAAATAGAAAACAAACTGAAATTGTGAATTTTAATTGATGGACTGCCAGCCCAAACCAAACTCTCAGACGAAGTAACATCACTCCCCGCATGTTCTTTCGCATCTCTTTGCTAGTTTTTCGATATTACTCCGTTAAGGCATTTTTGACATTTTTCCTTCTAAACGAATTTCGATTTTTTTTTCGAATTAATTCCTTAAAATTAATTTTCGATATTAATCCCAAAAAAACGTTTCGATCAAAAAAATTTCGATATTAATCGATTTTTCGAGCAATTTTATTTCGATACTATTCTGCTTTCCCAAATAAATGACAATTACTCAAATTAAATAAAATTTATTTATAACTTAAGTTACATAGTTCAAACTAAACATACACTGCCCAACAGTGATTTTGTTTCGGAACCAAAACTAGTTATTTCTTATGTATTTCCACCTGCTGAATTCAAAAATGACATATTAACTCTAGTTTAAGAAATAAAAGCAAAAATTTTCTCTCAAAGGTATAAATTTTCATTTTTTGAAAAATTTTTCTGTTTTTTTTTTAACTATCCATAATGTTTTATTCGTGTTTAAAACTTGTGATATTAGCTATGTGTGTTTGCTAAAGTTTCTGGTTTAATCTATTCTTAGCTTCATTTACTAGTGTTAAATTTGACAAATCAACATGCCAAGGAAGAGTGTAAATTAAGTGGACAATTTTTGTTACATTTGCAATGAAATAACATTTTCCTCACAGAAAAGAACTATGACATCTCTTGCGAAGACTGCTTACCGGCATTACTTCGATGTGAAGATAGGGTAGAAGGTGAAGGTAGACCAGGATGAGTCATGGGCTCCACATGTATGCTGTAGCTTTTGTTCGGTTACACTACAAGAATGATTAAAAATTAAAAAAAAAGATCTTTGGCTTTTGCTGTTCCTATGGTATGAAGAGGGTTTAAAAACCATACAGATGACTGCTATTTCTGCTTGACCCCTCCCACTATGGCAAGTAAATATTCGAATCTTCCGCCTGCCATTTGACCATTCCCACATTCGGAATATAAGACATAAGAATATAACAATAAGAAGAAGAAAATATAAGAAGAAAACAAGCCTTCAACATCATTTGATGTTGAAGGCTTGTTTTCTTCTTATTCTTCTATTTCTACTTGATTTCTGTCTTTATTTTCTGATTCTAACTTACAACTTTGTCGTGGAGTATAAACTGGTAAACTATCCGAATGTGGAAATGGTCAAATGGCAGACGGAAGATTCGAATATTTACCTGCCATTGTGGGAGGGGTCAAGCAGAAATAGCAGTCATCTGTATGGTTTTGTGTTAACAGATGATATGCCACACAGATTGATTCAAGCAGAGTTAAGTGATCTTGTTCGAGATTTGGACTTTTCACAGGAAAAAGCAGAAGTTCTAGGTCAAAACAAAAGCAGTAGAATTTTCTTCTATTTGATGTCAAGGTTTCACATTACAGAAAAATGCAGCAGAATATGCTTTCTTTTTTTGAGAAGAAAAATAGTCTTGTTGTTTGGATTGATGCCTTTGGATTAATGCATTGTCTTAATTTGAATTATGATAAAACTGAATGGAAATTATTCATAGACTCATCGAAGCTAAGTTTGATAGATGTATTACTGCACAAATGAAACCATCTTCCTTCTGTTCCTATTGGCCATGCAGTTCACATGAAAGAGACTTATGTAAACATGAAAGTTCTCCTCAACTCAATTTATTACAATGAACACAAATGGAAAGTTTGTCGTGATCTAAAAGTCATTACTATACTTTTAAGAATGCAATTAGGTATACTAAATACTGCTGTTTTTTGTGTATGTGGAACAGTAGAGACAGAAGTTCACATTATATAAAAGAACCACTTATGTATCCAAAAGATGTTCTTCCTCCACCATTACGTTATAAGTTGGGTTTAATGAAAAATTTTGTCAAAGGTATGAACAAAGAAGGACAGGTTTTTAGGTATTTAAGAAACAAATTTCCAGAATATGTGATGCAAAAGTTAAAGAGGGTATTTTTGTTGGGCCACAGATACGTCAACTTATGAAGGATCCTGCGTTTGACGAAGTTTTGAAGGGGCAAGAAAGGAAGCTTGGGAAGCTTTTAAGGGAGTGATTTGTGGATTTTTAGGCAACAAAAGAGATGATAAATACATTCAATTGGTAACAGTACTTCTGCAAAAATATCATCAACTTGGATGTAACATGTCCCTCAAGATTCATTTCTTCTACTCACACTTAGACTTCTTTCCCCCTCTTTTTCCTCCTCCCCACGCGTTGTGAGCTGTTAGTGGTGAACATGGGAAAGGTTTTACCAAGTTATTTCTGTAATGGAACAAAGATATTAGAGTCGTTGGAATAAGGCTATGCTTGCAGATTACTGTTGGTTTGTGTGTAGTGATGCTTCAGAATTAGTCTACAAAAGAAAAGCAAAAAGATCAGGATCTTGTGACAATACCCCATAATCATCTTTATACCTATTAGCTTGATGATAATGGTTTCTTTGTTAAAACTGTGAGAATATATATGTAATAAAAAAACCAAATATACTTTAAATATTATTAGAATATGTAAATTATGTCATATTGCTCTGTTGCAAATTAACTGAAAAAAAAATTTATTGCTATTGTGTATTTCGGAAACTAGAGCGAATAAAAAATTTTCGCAGTCATTTTCTTTTTCCTCAGCCCAAAATTGGTATAATTTGAATAAAATTACTAAAGATACAAAAAAGATATTTTTTTGTTGCCCAGTTATATTATTTAAACCAATGGGTTTGGTATAATGTTAAATTATTAGCCATTCAAAATTACTCCGCGATCAGGATAACATAAATTATGCTAATGTTTTGCTGTAAAGCACAATAAAACAACGGGTCAGTCTTTATACAAAAGCTAAAAGGCAAGATAAGTATCAGTTGTTTAGAGGAACACTAGTTATTGGGAGGAATTCGATTGCAAAATCTGAGGAAATAAAAAACCTTTTTCTACACTTAACTTTTGGTTTTCAGACCTAAAAAAGGCTGAGATTATTTCACAAAAAGTATTACTCATAATTGACTAGAAATCAATTATATCAAAAATATAAATAATAAATATCAAAAAATCAAAATATAAATAATAATTGACTAGAAATCAATTATCAATTAGTTTTTTAATTTGGATGTTACATCTGTCACATCTCGGACATTCTAAATTTCTTTAAAAAAAAGTTTTCTTAAACGTATGTAAATATGATGAGACTATATAAGTTCAAAATAAACTGCGCTTACCAGATTAAATTTAACTTTATTAATATTTTTCTTTAAATTTTTTATTTATTTTTTCACCTAAACGAGTATGAGAACCTTTGCAATAGAACTTTTATAGAGGGTTCATAATTTAAAAATTTTCTGAAAAACCTGTTTACCCAATCACTTGTTTTTTTAGAGTTTATTTTAATCTCTGGCCGTCTGTATGAACCTCTTGACAAACTGATTAAATTTGCTCAAGGTTTCAATAAGAGAAAAAAGCATGCGAGCAACTTATAAAGGATAAAGCTATTCAAATATATCTAAAGTTCTATTTTGCATTATGTTGTAAAAGTATTTATTTTTCACATACTTTTTTATAAATAAATTATTACTTTAATAAACTTTTTAAAGAGTTTTCTTGACAGTTATACTTGTTCCACTTCCCCCGGTTCTGCTTCTGCAAACAATTACTAAACGTTTTTAATGCTTTGAACTTTGATTACAGATAAAGTTTTCCTGGCATGTTTCTGCATTAATGGCTCTATAGAGTCTTTAAAGCAAAATCCAATCTACAAGTGACATTAATTGTTAAAAGAAATATTTTATACTACAAAAGAATTTAACAATCAATCAATCATTTATTTAACTTAATAAAGTAAATACAAAGTTAGGATTAGTCACAAACAGTTATTTAACTGACAAAAACGTAACAGCCTACAAATATTCATTATAAATTTGATAAAATATATAACAGAATACTAGCACATGAATAATAATATCAGGTAATATAATAATAATATTAATAAAATACTAAGAATAATAATATAAAAAAAAACACTTAAAAAAAAAAAGAAAAAATAAAGCTAAAATTATTAACAGGTTCTTAAATAAAACGATAACAATACAGTAGCAAGAACATCAGTGTTAGCATGTTATTTAAGGAAAGAGACAAAAACAACTTGAATTTTACAGGTATAAAGGATAAGGTCAAAATGACATGAAAAACAATTATTGAGATAAATAACACAGCAGAAGCATTACTTGTTATTTTTATCTTGGATAAATTCCTGGCTTTGTTGATGAAGAAAGCTCTACTTCCTTTTTTAAATACGTTGTTTTGATTTCAGGGAGAAGATAATTCCATGATTTAATGGATTTATTTTTAATAGAACTAATGCTATACTTAAGGGTTTGCTTTATAGGTATTACAAGGTTGTTACATGATGCTGATCTAAGATTATGGCAATGAGTTTTATTAACAAATTTATAATAACTATTGAAGCTTATTGGTAAGTTATCATGCACACTGTATTATTCAAGTGTGCAATTCAATAGAAATATTAGACCCTTTAGCTTCATAATTTTTGAGAGATTGTAGAGGATTTTAGAGTCAAATCTATTAGATTGGAAATGAACCATTTTAAGTGATTTGTTTTGAAGGTTTTCTATGATCTTTTTATACTTTGACTGATTTTGCCTCCATATCTGACAACCATAAAGCATATGTGAGTTAAATATAGCTACCATATATTTATGAGAGTCTTGTAGCTAACAATTTGTACGGATGAGTTTAAGGGCAGTCTGCTTCAGTTGGTGTGAGAAGGAAAGGTTTTAATCCAACATTATTCCTAAATACTTTATTTGTCTAACAAGATTTAACTTTTGGCCACTGATTCTGAAAATTAATTTTTAATGAATTTGTACATAGTGTGGTTTAAATAGAATTATTTCAGTTTTTTAGCATTTAGGAATATATTATTTGATCTTAACCATTGAATCAAGCAGGCCAAGTCGTAATTAAAGTGTTGATTTAATTTTTTAACTGATTTTTCAGTTATTAGGACATTAGTGTCATCAGCAAAATGATATGTTTTTGAGACCTTAGTGCATGTATTAAGATCATTATTGTAGACAAGAAAAAGGAGAGGGCAAAGAATGAAACCTTGGGGAACACCTACATATATTGATTTGGTATTAGAAGAGATATCAGAAATTGTAACAAACTGAGAACGGTTCAAGAGGTATGACTTAAACCATAAGTGAGCAACTCCTCTAATACCATAATAATGGAACTTTGATAACAGTATTCCATGATCCTCAGTACCAAATGCCTTTTTCAAGTCAATAAAAACCCCAAAGTAAATTTGTTATTGTCTAAAGCTTCACGTATAGTTTCGGTTATGTCTATGAGTGCTTATTTAGTACAATGTTTTTTGCGAAATCCAAACTGAAGCTATAGAGCTATAATATATAGACGATTGTGCTGGCAGTTTTAAATGAGTCAGGATGTGCTCCAGATTTAAACGGTTTATTAATTATAGCGGTTAATGGATAACTTAGTTCTTTTGATGCTAAGATAAGTATATTTGTGGGAATGTTGTTAGGATTTATGCCCTTTTTTGTGGATAGTTAATTAATTGTGGATAAATTACCTTTTACTTCTTGTGGTGTAACTGGGGTTATAAAAAATGAGTTTAAATTACGGTTTTTTAGATAGTGGCTAAAGTTATGCTTAGAGGATATGGTTTTTAATGATAGATTGTTTACAATTGAGAAGTCATAAAATAAGTTAGCGATTTGCTAATCAGTAATAGTCTAATTATTTACAAGTAAACTTTTTATAGTATTATTATTATTTGATTTTATATTTATTATTATTTTTTATTTCAATCCAAGTTTTTTTGAGGTCATAGACGTTTCCATTAAAGTGTTTAGAGTAATATGTTTTTTTTGAGACACGATTTAAGTTGCTTATTTTGTTTCTGTAATGTTTGAATTGGCTGAAGAGTTCCAGTTTTAAGAGTTCCTGTTTACATTTTATGTAACTTTTATGAAGTTTATTCTTTATACTTATGGATTTAATAATGCCAGCAGTTATCCATGGTTTGGATGAGGTTTTTTTTTTCTTTAATGGTAGCCAGTACAAAAGGTGCATGATGCTCAAGTGCCTTGTTAATGAGTTCTGAAAATTTTGAGAGAGAATTATTAATGTTTTTTTTGGCTTCTTTGGTTACAAGTTCCCAATCTATTTTTGTAAGATTATCAAGAAATCCACTTTGATTAAAGTTTTTAAAGGAGAGACAGTATGTTTTTGTCGTGACTAGATTTATTGGTTTTACATGGCCGGGCAATAAATTGAATAAGATGATCGGCAAGAGATACTGTTAGATTGCCTGATTTAAGATTTGGAGGGTAGAAGTTGAGAAAGTATTATCAGTGAGTGTTTTAGATTGTATAGTGATTCTTGTTGGTATGATGATATATAAGTTGATAGAGAGAGTTCGAACACATAGAGTTGATATCTTTTTAGATTGATAATAGTTTAAGAGGTTGATATAAAAGTAGCCTAAAAAAACAGTATTTTTATTTTCTATTGATGATTTGTCTAATAGAGTTTGCAAGTAAATGCCAATGAATTCAGTGATGCACATACAAGGGTGACGATAGATGCATCCAACAATTATATTTTTTCAGATGACAGAATTATTTCAATAAAGGTTGGGTCTAATTCTTTTGGTTTGTTTATTTGGTGATCAGTTCTCAACTTTTAGTTTAGACCTACAGTCGTGATCAAAAGTTTGAGGCATTGCATAAAAAAAACACAATTTTCATTAAATTATTCCTTTTTTTATCAAAATTTATAAGTAACCATTACAGTTGACAAAAAAATATCTTTAAAATATTATTTAATGTTTTATGAACTAAATACCTGAGGTTAATACTTGGTATGATGTCCTTTAGTATTTAAACAATTAGCTAAGTGGTTAGGCATAGAGTGAATAAGCTTTCTTGAATAATTAGGAGTCGTAATTTGAGTCCATACATACCTAATTTTTTCTTGTAGATCATCCAAAATATGGGTCTTAGTTTCTAAACTTCGTTTTTATGATGATTTCAGCAGTTTCAATGGGATTGAGGTCGGGTGAGTTACTAGGCTAGGGGTTATTGATCCCAACCCCATTCTCACGTAACCAACTGCTCACAAGCTTGCTCCTGTGACAGAGTACTCTGTGATGCTGAAACTTGTAGGCATTTGTGATGCTCATGAATATTTTAAGCTTTTTTTAAGTATTTTAAGATAGATATGGCTGTTTATTGTGATGTTGGAGGCATAAACCACCACTTTGATTTGCTGTAATGGCACCCCATATGATATTTTAAAGCAATGTTTTACAGTAGAAAGCAAATACTAGAGATTGTATCTAATGCAAGGCAGGCGTCTAACGCTTGTAGAACGACAACCAAATTGTTCGATTAGTAATTCGTCACTAAATATTACATCCTGCCAATCTTCCACTTGTATTTTTGACAGAAGGCATATATTTGACAAAAAACTAATATTTTTTTGAGAAAAGCAAGGTTTTTTTTTTAAACATCTTCGCTTCCAACAAGGCTGCAAGCAATCACTAATTAAAGTTGGAAGTTACTGGAAGAGAAAAGATGAAGATTGTAGAGCAAGATAACAATTGACGGACTACTTAAAAGGATTGCAAATTATATGAATCAGGAAAGCAAGATGAAGGAAGCGAATTCCAAAGAATCGATGTTCGAGGAAAAAAATTAGAAAAATCATAGTTTTTGGAGCACTTAGGAACAGCCACAGAAAAAGCATGAGACTTAATTGAATGACGAGTAACACGAGAATGAATTTTAGTAGGTGGCACAAGATACACAAGCTCTTTAGTGTGTCCATTATAGTATTTGTAGAAAATAAAATGTGTCCGTTATAGTATTTGTAGAAAAGAGAAAAAGAAGCAACATTACGACAATATAATAATGGTTGGAGGTTGGCTGCAAAAGCAAGTCCAACTATGTTTACAATGCGTTTGTGCACTTTGTCTAAATGAGAGAAAGGGCATCATTAAAAGGTCCACCCCAGATATACAACAATATTCCATACAAGGCCGGATTTGAGATTTATAGAGATAGAAAATAGAATCCAGAGTAAGAAAGTGTTGAGCTTGATAAAGAGATGCAACCATAGCAGATGGTAATTTTGCAGCGGATTTGATATATGATTTCCAAGAAAGATCGCAAACAAGAGTTAATCCTAGTAAATGAAGAGTAGATGACTTATCGAGTACATTATTGTTCATAAATATAGGGTAATAATCATAATAATCGAGTACATTATTGTTCATAAATATTTCAATATCTAACTTATTGAAATTACGATTGGCTGAAAAAAGTTAGGTTATATCTAAATTAAAGTTCACCAACCACTGTGAGCCCCATGCTGTAGCAAAAGTAAGATCCTTTTCAAGCTCCAATGCCCCCTCCAAGCAATCAGAGAATGTTGGTTTCTTATCATGACAAGAATAAATGGTAGTATCATATATATATATATATATATATGTATGTATATATATATATATATATATATATATATATATATATATATATATATATATATATATATATATATATATATATATATATATATATATATATATATATATATATATATATATATATATATATATATATTGAGTATATATATATATATATATATATATATACTCCCTCTGTTACAAAATACTGTTCCAGCTTGCATTCAATGTAAAAAGTTATTAAAAATAAATAATGTTTTTAATTAAAAAGATATATTATATAAAATTTAGATGTTTTTTTTATAATATTATGAACAATTCATGGCAACAATTTTATCTTTTACCACCACACCATTTATTTCTAAGAAGGACGTTTTTTTTTATGAAATATTTTTTTGCGAAATACTGTTCCGATTTGTTAAAAATGAATTATAAACTTAAAAGTTTAATAACATTGTAACATTTTTAGTGGAAAAAAATTATATATAGTATAATCTTTTGAAAAATTCTTATTTTGTATTAAATTATTTAATAGTAGTTAAAACCATTTAGTTAAAAAACTTCATGCTTAATAGATGACTTTATTGTTTTTAAATCTTTAACAAAAAGAGTCAGGAGTTTAATTGCAAGCGCTCTTGTTTCATTTCTAAGTTTATTATTATTGCAGTTTTTACTGCAATAACAACAAACTTAGAAATAGATAACATTTTGGTTTCAAAAAATTTCAAATGTGTTTTGAATATATTAAAATAAATAAAAGAGATACACGTGAACTTTCAAACGAGCAACGTAGAATGATTTACAATGAGCACCAATAAATAATCTGGAGTTTGACTTTTTGTCAAACTCCAGATTATTTATTGGTGTAAACTAAGTGTTCTAAGAACACTCAGTTTACACCAATAAATAATCTGGAATTTTGATTTTTATTACCTTATCATATATAAGCACGTGTAAATAAAGAGATATACAAAAATAAGATAGTTATAGATTTGGGTTATTGTGGTATATAATTACGCAATTGTGTGTAAATGCTGCTCCAAAAAAACCTAAACTAATAAATAAAGAATCGCAAAAAACGTAATTTGTAAAAAAAAAGAAGATCTTTTTGCAAAAATCTAGAGGTGGCGCAAGGCCCCCTCGATAAACATTTTCAAATAATTTTTTATTTTCTAAATAAGTCATTTTATTAAAGATATTTGATTTTTTTCTCATCAAAATTAGCAATAAAATCAATAAATCTATAAAAAAACAACGTGAAATCGGAACAGTATTTCGTAACGGAGGAAGTATAATATAGAGTGTATTATATAGGGTGTATTATATAGAGTGATAACTTCGATAATATTAAATACTTCTAAACAGTATATTAAAATGTATAATAAAATATAACATGAAATAATTTTAAATAAATAAGAACAGAACAGTATAATGCTAAACAATATAATAATATTATTAATATATAAACTTTAATTTTAATACCACAAAACAATAATAATGAACAAATGCATATTTGCTAGCGTAACTAAGAAAAAAAATAAACAATAGCAAGTCAAACATATTTCTTTTCAAGTAGATTGTAGACACTTCTTCTGTCTCGGAATATTTTTTTTCTTTGTGTTTAGGTAGACAGTCATTAGAAAAAAAATACCAGGATGAATATATATATATATAAATTTTTATTATATCAAAGGCAAAAAGTGAATTTTATAATTTTTCTAAAAAAGTAAAAAGATAGAGTTTTAAACTATTTCTGGCCATGAGCAGCAGCAGCAGTAGACAAGTCTATGCATAAAAGTTTTGCGTTGTAGAAAACAAAAAAATTTTAAATTCAAAATATCGTCACTATCTTGACATTAGATCTCTTTTCCTGTTCCAGTGCAGTGCAGTTCCAGTGCAGTGCAGTTCCAGTGCAGTGCAGTTCCAGTGCAGTGCAGTTCCAGTGCAGTGTTTGGCTAGCTATTCTTCTTGCTTAATTAGCTTGTTTTTCATCATAGCATTTCGGAAAATTTATTTTAAAGTGATTATGCAGAAGTGTTGCGCTAAAGTATTTATAGCTAGCCTCCTTCCAAAGAAGCCTCCTTCCAAAGAAGCCTCCTTCCAAAGAAGCCTCCTTCCAAAGAAGCCTCCTTCCAAAGAAGTTTATGTTGTTGAGCTAGTTGAGTTAGTTGGTGCAACTGCAGCTGATTTGCAGTTGGACTTATCACATTTTGCATTAGTTGACACAACTTCTTTGGATTTGCATTTGAATTGACTATAGTTTGTGTTAAGTGGCCCGCAATGTATTAAAGATAAACAACAACTCAAATTTGTAGTTGCTTTTCAAAAAATTGAATTAAATTTAATAAATATTGCAACAAAAGAGAAGTAGTGTCAACAACAATTTTAACAACAACTTATATTGTTAATGCATTTATTTTAAAAGAGATATTTTAAATTAAAGGAGATATAGGCTATATATAAATGAAAAGTATACTTTTTTCAAAGATGCAGTGTTAAGAAATGGTTTAGTTTTATATAATATGGAGACATTTCTTGAGATTTTGTTTTCAATATATTTTATAAGTGGTTTCCATGACAAATTTCCATCTAGTATTACATCTAGACAATTAACGACTGATTCCCTTTTAATAAATGTTTTATTGATTGAGAGATTGGGTAATTTTAATGGAACATTATCACCTTTATTAGGTTTGTAGAATAAAACGAATTTAGTTTTTTCTACATTCAACGAAAGTCTGTTACTTGTAAAAATCATTTAACAAAATTTGATTTTAGCATAAGGCGTTTTTATTAAATTGTCGTATAAATATTGTTGATCGGTTTGCTATTAAGATTTACGCTATCAGTTAATTCAAAATATCGAGAAGTGATCAGTTAAAGCAGTTTTAATTATGCTCTTCTTAAAAGGCAATTTTTAAAAGGAATTTTAAGTTATTTTTGTTGCCTTTGTTAACTGATGGAATAATATTTGAGAAGAGTATAAACAGGGCTCCCACAGAAAAAAAAAATCGAAATTCCAGGGCTTTCCAGGACTTTCCAGGACCATTTTCCTACTTTTCCAGGATTTTTGAAAAAAAATTCCAGGACATTTCCAGGATATTTCCCCCGAAAAAAAAAAATTCCAGGACTTTCCAGGATTTAGCTATAAAAAATTCGGAAAATTTCCTTTGAAATAAACCATTTAAAAAGATAATAAACTTTATTACCACTTGAATCTAAAATTTTCATAAACAAATGTTTCTAATAAAACACAAAACCTAAAGTATAAAATAGTGTAGCACAGTGGTAGTGGTAGAAACTAGGTATTTGTGGTTTAAACCCATCTCTGGGCATATTTTGCAACATCTGTTAGGAAGGAGGCGTAAACTTCTTATTAAATACATTTCCGCGGTGCTCTATTATGAGACTGTAATAACTTCTTAGGGCACCTAAAATAAAAGCATATATAATATATATATTATAATATATATATTATATATAATAATAATAGTTTAATTAAGTTTATAGTATAAGTTATACTAATGCACATTGCAATATTATAATAAAATTTGTTGTCTTTACATTTTATTATGGCTTCTGTCGCTGTAAAGAACACAAAACGATTTAAAAAAAGTACACTGATTTATAGGAAATTGGAGAAGTATTGTCGAAGTTTCATGCTACAAAATATGAAAAATATTTTCGAATGTAGGAAGATGCAAGGGATTAAGTCAAAATGTATGAGAATTAAAGAAGGAACATTCTCAAATTTAGATAATCTTGTTTTTAAATGGCTTTTAAATGCAAGGGGTAGAAACGTGGCAGTATCAGCAATTCTTAAAACAAAATCCAGAGAACTTGCTGAAAAAATTAATATAAGTGGATTTCAAGCGTCTGATAGTTGGTTTGATTGTAGGAAAAACAGGTATAATGTCTCTTTCAAGATGGTATGTGCACAGCTGAAATGACCACGCCATGGAAAGAAACAACTTTTCCTACAATTTTATGCAGGTATAAACTTGTTGAAATTTGAAGGTAAATTTGGATTATCTTTTTGTATAAAACTTTTTTTTATTTTTGTTTTATTAATTTAGGTGCCCCAAGAAGTCCTTACAGTCTTATCACAGAGCACAGCGAATGTGCATTTATTCGGAAGTTCACACCTCCTTCCTAACCGATGTATGCAACCTTATAAGTCACTAAATCTTCAATCTGAGACGTGTATAGGAGGAAAGCACAGTAAAATTTGTCTTACAGAAATGGTCGCAGCAGGTGCAGTGGGTGATAAAATTCCTATGTTTGTAATAGGAAAATCAAAATCATCTTGCTGCTTAAAAGGAATTAAACACTTACCTTGCAGATACAGAAATCAAAATAAAAGCTGGATGGATGGCGTACTGTTTGAAGAGTGGATACGAGAAATGGATACAAAGTTTACAAAAGAAAAGAAAGAAGCGTTCATAATAGATAACTGCCTACCACACCTGACCATTGATAAACTAAAATCTATTAAGCTCATTTTTCTTACCACCGAATACCACATCTAAACTTCAGCCAATCAATCAGGGAGTTATACGCTCTTTGAACGTTTATTGCAAATCTTTGGCATTGCAAAGGCTGGTCATAGCTATCAATAAAAGAAAAGATCTTCCTGTTTTTTCGATTTTAGATGCAATGAAAATGCTTGATCTTGCATGGCAAAAAGTGAAAATCTCCAACATCGTTAATTGTTTTGCAAAAGCAGGAATTTCCAAAGATCAAGAGAAATCTGCCCACTCGGATGAAGACGACAACCCCTTTAAAGAGGATCAAAAACAGATAGATTAACTTGATAATTTTTACCCTCCAGGTACAACAGCTGAATGTTATTTTTGCAGTTGAAAACTTAATTAGCACAGAACCTTTACTTACAGATGAATAGTTGATAGAAAAAGTTAAAAATGCAGCGAATGCTAATGACGAGGAAGATAATGATGATAATGCAATCAATCCAGTTTGCCCAAAAGTTAGTGATATTCGGGAGACACTGCAAGTATTGTATGACTATATGCCCTTCAGTCTTACAAGTCTCACTTATATTCGATAGAGGTGTTTCTTCAAAACTAAGACAGAGTGACAGAACATTTTTTAATTTATAATGTATTATTTTTACCTTAGAGATTAAAACTTTTGGTAACTCAAATTGTTTTTACTTATCGGCCAAAGTTTGTGTAATAGAATGTCCCAACAACTTCAACATTTGCTAACTCAAACTATTTTCTAGGTCCCTTGGAGGTTCGAGATATCGGGAGTTGTATATGTATATATATATATATATATATATATATATATATATATATATATATATATATATATATATATATATATATATATATATATATATATATATATATATATATATATATATATATATAAATATTATTAAGACTTTTTTCAAACTCTAAAAATGAAATATATAGTAATTGGCATTTTTAATATAACAATAATAAAATATCATCAAAAATGCCAGATGGAAAATACTGTCTAGCTCTTATTCAGCTTTTTTTCAATCAAATCTAACTCATCAATTTCCTTCCGCTTTGCTTTACACAACTTTTTTTGTTTATTTGACTCTTTTAAAAGCGTAAAGTTACTTTTCTTTTCTGCGTCAATGGCAAGTTTGTCCGACTCGTTAGATAACAACTCAATTTGACTTTGAAGAAGTCTTCGTTTTGCCCGAACAGCTTTTAACTCATCATCAACAATATTTCGCTTTAACGCCACATTGTCACTTTCTTTTTTTAATTTTTTCTTTCTCAAGTCTTCATGGTATAAGCTGCTTGCTTTTCTAGCATGTTGCTGCATTTCTTTGGTAATTTTGATGCTTTCAGGAGTTTCTCCTGAAGATGAAAGGTGGTCTTCAATGATACGTAAAGCAACAAGGGATTTCTCCTTCAAGTTTTGAACTAAAAGTTGCTTATTTATACTAAAACCACGTTCTATTGATGACTGACCATGCGAGAGCACAAAGATCAATTTAAAAACCTTCCAAACTTCTTCATAAGCTGTATTTTTCCCAATGAAGTGTGAATAAAATTGGTCAAGTCGATCATTTTTAAGGTCAAAATTTTGAAATGTGCTTTTGTTGATGTCAACAATTTCAAATAGTTTTTTGTATTGTTCTTTTGCAAGCTCTGCAGACTTTGTTGACAGACGATTGCAATTTACTAGTTTTTGTAAAAGAACAGAAAAACTTTTGACACAGTTACTTCGTTTGCTATCATTGGCCATTTGGATTGGATTTACAGATATAGCAGAGCATACAATGGAAAACTTTAATGGGGACTTGTCAAAAAGATGTGCCAACAAAACTGCTAAAAACTCCCCAGCTTCACTTTTAAATGCAACTACTCTGTAATCGGTAGAGGCTAGATTGGCTTGGTCAAGTTTTAAACGAGAAGCAAATCCAATATCAATGTCTGCTGGAGGTTTTCGAACATTTCTATTGTTTACATCAAGTTGAAGCAGCTGATAAAGTCCATCACATTTCTTTAAGACATCTTGGAGAATAAATCGGCTCAATAAGTCTTTAATAATATCACCAAGAATAGCACTCATAAATGGTACTATGGGTCTATCTGTTTGAAAACCTTTTAGAAAAGCATTTAATTTCTCAGATACCATTTCAAAGAATTTCAATTTTGCTGGTAAAATTGGATCATGTATCATAGCTTTTAGTCTCTACCAACTTTTATTATTGACATCAGGTAGCTTGCTTTTTTTTAGACTACTAATGTATGTTACAAATTTTTTGTAACCATCAAGAAGTGATTCAGCTTTTCGTGCACAGTTTTCATTTTTGCACCACCTGTGTCCACAAAATTGAAGTGGATATTCCAGTGTTTCAGCAATATTTTCATAAGTTTCTCGCCGTGTGGTCGAATCGTGTAAGAATTGCCACATTGATTTTAAAGCATCATTTATTTTCCAGCCACTTGCTTTTGCACCAGCTTTCAAGCTCCCGTGAATGGTGTGAAGACCACATGTTCCTATATCAGTAAGAGGATTTAGTTCTTCCTCTTGCCTTAGTTCACTGAAATTTTTGAGAAATAACAAGTTGACATTGGGACCATCGGAAAACACTTGTAAAATCTTTGCTTTGTCAATTTCGGATACACCACTGAGAAATGTATTTAAAACATTCTCAGCAGTGGAGCGTCCCATAAACTCTGAATTAAGATATCGAGTATTAACGATGTCGGATTTTTCATTCCAAAACCTGACTAAAAGATCCATTTGTCCTTTTTGAAATATTTGATTAAGTGATTCGTCAAACGAAATAGTGTAATATGGAGCAATTGAAAGTGTCAATAATAGCTCACTTCGAAAATATGGAGCAAGGCCATATGTAGCCATATACCCGGCCTTTGTTCGACCACATTGAAATGTCTTTGCAATATTGCTATCAGGGAACATTTTTCTGAACAATTCTCCAGAATTTCATTGAATGCCTTGAGTAGACAGTATTTAAAACCCAGCGTATCTCAGCTTCAAGTGTCAATGATCCTATAAACAATTGATCAATTGTTTTTGATTTGCTTGATTGTGATATAGCTTCAGAACAAGTTTCTAGAATAGGAGGTGGGGAAGTTAAAGGTGATAAATACGATTTGATGGTTTGCTCTAAAGGTTTTCTTTGTATATGCTTTTTGCTTCTCATATACGATGTTAATGCAGCCTCTCCCATGTTAGAAACATTGATTTTACTAAAGCAATAGATACACTTAGCCATTGTTTCATTTATCTTCCGAATCCAGGGTTTAAATTGATCATCATACAACCATTTTTCTTGAAATACACACTCATTCTTAGGCATTTTTTTAATCTATTACACTAAAATAAAAAACATTTTCAAAAAATCTAAACATAATTTTAAAAACTGACTGCAATTTAAACTACGTATAAACATTTAACTAATTTAAAAATATGAAAAATTCTCAATTAATCATATAGTTCTTATTATGTCAAGCATTATTACAGATATATTAAGTAGAGTTTAATATATCCTTGAATTTAAAAAATTTCAAGACTTTTCCAGGATTTAAGAGAAAAAATGAAAAATTCCAGGACTTTCCAGGACACTAGTCAATTTCCAGGACTTTCCAGGACAGTGGGAACCCTGATAAATGAAATATTTAACTTTCAGCCCAAAATATTTAATTTGGTTTTATTGTCTATCGGGGATTATTAAAGTCAAATTAGGAAGAAAATCAGGGAAGCAAATAGAGAAATGACTTTAAGAAGAAGTGTGGATCTCATCATGTGCAAAATGGCATGGCTCCCATCAGGAGAAAAATTAGAAAAAGTCATTGTTTGAGAGACCGGGGCTAGTTGCCGCGGTCATATTTTCAAAACTTTACACAAAACAAACAAAACAACGTTGCAACTAATCCCGGTCAAGTTGCAGCAGCGAATAGGTAAGTTGCAACACGAGAACTTCGAAAGAATAAGAATTGTAGAGTCCTAAGATTTTTTTAGAATTTTAAATTGTATTTAAAAAAGATTTTTCAATTTTTCATTATTTTAGATAGTTCATACATCTTTTAGTTTGCAATCCAAAAAGAAAATGCAAATTAGAATTTTAAATCATAAACAAGCAAAAAAAATTATTAGTAACTTTTGCAATTTTATTTTAGTACTTGAAGTTTTTTTTATAGCTGACGTGTTATTATTATAATTAAATAATACAAAATTTAAGGGAATAAGAATTATCCTTTAAAACGCATTGTTGCAACTAACCCTACTGATAAAAGTTAGCTTTATTCATTATTACTTTTCATCCTAGACGTCATAGGCATTTAATAAATAATTTAAATCGGTCTTTTATGTAAAGACAGATTTTCTTGAAATGGGAGTAAACTCGGTTTTTTTTTATATGAAGGTTTATCTGGTGTTTATCGTGTATTCAAAGATTTAAATCTATCTTTCCGCGTATATGATACTTTGGAATAAATATGATGAGCGGTTCAGTAAAAAAATTAAAATGTTGTACAATATTATAAAAAAAAGACAACAACAAAAAACAAGAAGAAAAGAGTGTTTTATAAAAATTGAAAAAGTTGGATGGATGTAAATGGAAGTTTCTAAAACTTTTTTACTTGATAAATATCTAAAAAATAATAAACATCTAAAAAAATGAATATTTCAACAAAATTTGTCAATTCAAAGCATCTCAACATAAAAAAATGCTTCAATCTTCGAATTTCCTCAAATTCCTGAATACATATATAAATTGCGCCATACATGTTTATGTAAAGTATACTATAATATTGATAACATAATGAATGTTTATTTATAAGTTTTTTTGTTAACGTTACCCCTACAAATTAGTAAATTCAAACTTTATGGACCTTAAATGTAAAATTTTTGTTTTTATGTAATAATCCTAGCTTACACTCCACCAACTACATTCGAAATAATTATTGCAATGTATGTTGAGTTAATTAGCCATTCATTCAATTAGCCATTCTTGATTTAAAAATACACCATGGTTTAAGAAAATTTTTGTGTTTTTTTTTTTACAATATAGTCAATAGATTTAACAAATTTGAATAAATCAATATTTTTTCATTAAATCAAATTTATACAACTGATTTTAGAATTATATTATTTTATTAAAAAAACAAAAAAAAACATTTTCTGTGGAACCATCTCATGACGGTGTGAATTAACCAAAAGGTTTTGTCAATTTTTATAATTTTTTTTACAAGATACAGACTACGTTTTCCATCACAACTTACGAAGAAGTTTTAAGACGTTTGACAATTATGACGTTTTTAATCGTAATTTTAAAAGATTTTTAAAAAAATTTCATATAAACACTGGTTGATGAGTTTTAATAATTAATTAAAAAGGTTATTTAAGAAGAGGTTAGATGAAAACTAGAAATAAGTCAAAAACTATTTTCTTTTTTGCAGGGCTCCTACAAGAGCTGAACGGTTTTTCCAAATAAGACACTCGTCCACGTCCAGCTAACGTTACTTAAATGTACAGAGTCGAAGAAAATAAGAAAGTCACTCGCATTAAAAGTGATTTACTCATTTTCTAATAAATATTAAATTCACAACATCCTGTAGAAAGTTTCGATACAATTCACAATACCTAAAAGTTAAAATATCTATTAGCTTTATTTTTTTTGTAACGTAAGCTATACTGCATTTCCGGTCGAACTTTCATCTTTTTTCAGACTTGAAATTTTTTAGGTTGCTTTGTTAAATGGACCAACAACTTTCATAAATTGCTAAAAATTTAATTACTTAATTAGATAGAAAATAAAGTTTTAAGTAATTTAAAATAACAACGAAAACTTAATAAAATAAAAAAATTGAAAAAATAAATGAAAATTTAAAATTTGGAGTAATAAAATATTTGTTTTTTAAAGAAAATTTTAATGATACAGAATGTCCATTTTGTAACCATATATAATCTTTGATTGAATTTTAACTTTGTAGCACAAACTCGAAACTGCATACCTTGTATATATATTACACAAAAGCTTCACGTTAATTTGTCAGCAAATTGCGATGATACCCAAGCCAAACCCCACTTTAGATTAGTGAGCATATACTTTAAAGCTTTTGTCCAATGTTCTTCTGAATTAAATTGAATCCTATAAATTGATAAACTTTTAAGTAATTTAAAAAATTTTAATTTTAAGGTGGTTTACTTATAATAAAAAAATTTCGACAAAAACACTTTTTACCAATACAACATTTTTTTAAACAATAATATAATGTAAAATTAAAAAAAAAAAAATTGAAATAAATTTGCCTCAATTATCCATACTTTTCTGAGGAATTTTGTGTAAAAAGATGTAAATTTCATGACATGATTACTAAAAGTTATGATAGCTCTCACCAAAATTATGTATAATGCCCTAGTATCAAGAAACATTGGTGCAATTATAGTGCGAATAAGATATGAGACAAGATAAGATATCGGGCAAGATATGCGATATTGCGCCAATAATGGTAAACAATATTGCATCAATATTGGTAAGTATTAGCGTGCCGATATTGTTTGTCCAATATTAGAATGCCAGTATTGGGGTCATATTGGCATGCTCATATTGGCCAATATTGCCCACCTTAATACGGGAAGGTCTGGGTACTAATAATTGAGCTATAGAGACAAAAAGTATTGTGATTGTTTACACACAAAGGGAACTCAGAATGCAGTGGGACCTCAGAACGTCAGGTTTTAAATATAAAATGCCATATAAACGCCATTTAAATATAAAAAGCCATGAATAATCTGAAAAAAGAATACAATGTTAAGTCATTAAGAAAAAACTAAATATTATTCTTACAAAACATTTTAAAAAAAACATTAAAGAAAGTCTACTAGCTATTAAAATTTTTTTTAAACAATTTAAAATTTTTTGAGCTCTTCTGAAAATAAGATTGCATGTTATCAGAAATGTTACTTCAAGACTCTAAAAGCAGTGCTAAAAAGATGCGTGCACGGAATAAAACCAATTTTCTTAAAATTGTATTTCAAATTGTCTAACATTTTGTGGTCGTTCACCTAGCGTTTTGAGGTACCGATTCAAAAAAATGTATAATTAACTTCATTGGTTTCATTTAAAAATAAATTGTAAAATTAAAAAATTATATAATGAACAAAAAGTATAAAAACAAGATCTATATAAGCTATAATCCAAAAACAGTAAAAACAGAATGATAAGTTGTATTCTGGAAGGAATCAGAGGTAGGAAAGAAGTTTTCAACGTTATTTTTATTAGATTGAAACTGAATCCATTTTTTGGTTCCTCTTTCATAAAATTTGATCATATTTAGTTTTGAATCATTTTCTTTACTGCATGTATATTTTAAAACTCTCTTGTATGGTTCAGACTTTGTAACCTCACCTAAAGACAAAGCTGAATTGTTGGCTAAGAACTTTTTATTAGTATCATCTCTTGATTCCACTAGTTGCATTCTACCTGATACTGCTAACAAACAGGTTGATTCATTGCTTGACATTCGTATCACTCTAGCTTCTGTATCTAAGTGATTTTCTGCTTAGACTCTTCTACAGCTTGTGGCCCAGAAAACAAGAAGTGTTCCCTGGAGCTGTCGTCTATACTTTCAAAACTATTCAACAAGTGCTTATCATGAAGTATAAGGTTTTTGAATCTTTAGTTAATAAACACTTAATCTCTCATCTTGAATCTAACAACTTACTTTCTGATCATCAATATGGATTTCGATCCTCTCGTTCTACAGCCAATTTGCTAACAGTAATAACCGATAGGTTTTATTGTGCATTAGATAAAGGTGGAGAGGTTAAGGCCATAGCTCTTGACATTTCAAAAGCTTTTGATAGAGTTTGGCATGCTGGTCTTCTTCATAAGCTTTCTTCTTATGGTGTATCTGGTAACATCTTTAAGATTATTGAATACTTCCTTTTCAATCATAATATAAAAGTTGTACTCGATGGACAGCACTCTTCTTCTTATTCTGTAACTTCAGGGTTCAATCCTTGGCCCTATATTCTTTGTAATTTACATTACTGATCTTCCAGATATTCTCACATCTAAGGTGGCATTGTTTGCTGATGATACTACCATGTAATCTTTTCTTGATAAGAAGCTAACATTCTCTGATTGCTTGGAGGAGGCATTGGAGCTTAAAAAGGATCTCACTTCTGCTACAGCATGGGGCTCACAGTGGTTGGTGAACTTTAATTCAGATAAAACCCAATTTTTTCAGCCAATCGTAATTTCAATAAGTTAGATCTTCCTATATTTATGAACAGTAATGTACTCGATAAGTCATCTACCCTTCATCTTCTAAGATTAACTCTTGCTTCCAATCTTTCTTGGAAACCATATATCAAATCCGCTGCAAAATTAGCAAAAAATAAATAAAACTTCAGTGACACTTTCGTATTTAAGTTTCCAATAGCTTGCTAAGCCATAACGAACATCTTTTGGAGATGAAATTGTTAGTGCTGTTGTTGATTGATTATTTCCAGTATTTTTATTAATACACAGTTTGGCTTGTTAGAACTTATCTTCCTGAATCCACTTAACATCGAGCCCTCTAATTGAAATCCCAACATTTTTACCTTCATTTATAATTGTTTGTTTTGATGCACACTGGCCATAACTCTGCAAGTATATGGATAAAATCTTCCCTGTTGATTGTTATAAATGAAGAATAAAGTGCAGATTTAGCACTTTGGTACTCAGAGTGCAATTTCTGTAATGATTTGATCAAGGAGCTGGGTAACGCCAGTTGTGTCAGGTGGAAAGATGAAAAGCCGAATATATTTGCTTCTAAGAAATGTCAATACATCACAGTCGAATCTTGAAGAATGACCATCAGATAGGACAACAGCAGGCGGTTTTAAATTTTTATTTCTAAATAGTGGTTGAACATATGATATGCACTTAGAAGTATACTGTGATCTTGGCTGCCATTGTCATTTGTGGAGATTAGAAGATTTGGAATTCTTAACTATTTAATTATTAACTACTTCTTTCAGAGCCATGTGGGCACTAATCCCTTTTCTTTCGAATATGATGTGGCACATTGTTATATCTCCTCCAAAGGAAACAAAAGAATGTATAACATTTCTTTTTTTACTTAACATCTTTTAACAACTTTCCCTTCTCCCAGCATAAACTAAACCATTTGCAGTACTATCAACTCGTTAACAAACTGGGGGGTTTCATCATGATTGTAAAGTCTAGTGGTATCAATATCTCTCTGCCATACACCTGTTCCTAATTGATTTGCATCAATGAAAAATTTTTTATAAGTTCTTCAGCTAACTACTTAAGATAGTTACACGCCATTTCTTTTGTGCAGGGCACGATTTATAGATACAGCTTCCTGTCTCCCTTTTGTGCTGCACTTTTGATATTTTGCATCCCAACGCTTCTAAAAAGATTTGCTAAGCTTCTTTGTTCCGAGTGCTCGCCGAACATTTGGTGATAGTAATCTGGCGCCCTAGGTAGTTTCTACATACTAGCTTTCTTACTCCCAAAACATTCAACACCTTTGTCAACTCTGACTTGTTTAAATCTTGGAAGCATCTAAATAAATTAGTTAAATTACTATACCAAATAACTAAACACTACAAGTTTAGTTTTCTTAATGCAATAACCATTAAAAAAAAAGATTTTACTGCTTTTAACTTTATTTTTTCATTTCTGTTTTTCATATAACAGACCAGCAACTCTTCTTTCGTAAAACTCATCTTTGGTAAAAATTGAACAATATTTCTTCTCTCTTTCAATTTTAATGACGCCATTAAGTCGTTTGTTTAATAGGGATATACCGAAATTCCGTTCCGGCCGGAATTTGTGACTTTTAGGTCATTCCGGTTCCAGCCGGAATTATAATATTTCAGGCCATAATGCCGGAAGTTATTATTATTTTTTTAAGAGATGTGACACAGACTGTGTAAATTAAATCAAAAAATCATCAGCCACGATGCTGAGGTGCAGGCTTTCACTTTCAATCTTGAAGCTAAAAAACTATAATTTTAAATCTCGTTGCGGCCGATACTCCAGCCGGAATTTTTTTTAACAGTTCCGGCAAATCCAGTTCTGGCCGGAATTTAAAATTTCCAATCTGGTACACCCCTATTTGCTAATTGTTCTTGGGTCTTTAACTAGTGGAAATTTTCCTGAATTGATTGCAGGCCAACCACATTTATGGCTGATTTGACACCACTTAATTGCCTCCTTTAACTGCTTATTTTTCATCTCTATGACATCTCATAGAACATTGCATCTTGATTTGTTAGTTGGCTTAACTCTAAAAATAAAAGACTTTCCCATTTCTTAATTATTCACAATTCAAAAGGAATATCAAAACACACTTTCATGCTCGCACTTTAGTAAACACACTTTAATTTTTAAAGCAAACAAAGTAAAAGCCTAAAGTGTGTTTTAAAGGAGGTTTGATAGTAGAACTATACAGAAGTATACTGCAGGAATAATGTTCATTTAATAACATCAAGAATAAATCGAATTAAAAAAACTTTTCTTTTTTTTTATCTAAGTTTCATTCACCTAGCATTCTCAGGTTCTTAAACCTTGCATTTTGAAGTGGAATATTTAAAGTAAAAAGGGTAAGTGAACCAAACATTTAAAAATATACTCGGCAGGGAAAATAATGCTTTTATGCAGAAATTCATGATTTTCTAACCAAAATTGGAAGCAGTAAAACCAATTATTTAACCTGATATTCTGAGGTCCCTATTGAAAAAAGTATATCCTAAATATTTATCTAAAGACATATGAAAATGGTGCTCCCAAAAAACTTAACCTTTTTGGCATTCTAAATTAGTATTTTGTCAACTCTTAAAGTTACTGCCCTAATATTTTCTCTTAACCAAGATCTTAAAAAATACCTAGCATTCTAAGGTCCTTTTACCTGTTTATTAGTTTAAAGTGAAGCGATATAAAACTTGAAGTGAAGCGATAAAAAGTAGAGTGACAAAATTAACTATTAATTTACCACTACTGTTTTAAAAGCATATATGTAAATAAAACTAGATATTAATGTTTTTTTCCCCCAACATTTCACTTCCAGCAAAGCTGAAAGCAATCACTATTAGAGTTGGAAGTTACTGGAAGAGAAAAGATGAAGTTTATAAAGCAAGAGAAAAGATGAAGTTTATAAAGAACAATTAAAAGATGACTTGAATGATTGCAAATTATATAAATCAACAAAACAAGATGAAGGTAGCGAATTCCAAAGAGCTGATGTTCAAGGAAAAAAAACTAGATGAATAAGCATTTTTAGGAACAGTCACAGTAAAAAGGATGAGATTTAATTGAGTGATGAGTAACGCAAGAATGAATTTTAGTAGATGGCACAAAAGACTATGTCTTTAGGGCAGTCCCATTTTAGTATTTATAAAAAGAGAAAGAGAAGCAACATTACGACGATGTAAAAATGGTTGAAGGTTGGCTGCAAGAGCAGGACCAACTATGTTTACAATGCGTTTTTGCACTTTGTCTTAAAGAGAAATGGCATCATTTGAAGATCTGCTCCAGATATGGCTACAGTATTTCATACAATAACAGATTTGAGATTTATAGAGATAAAGAATAGAATCTGGAGTAAAAAAGTGGCGAGAAATGCTAATTTTACAATGAATTTAATATATGGTTTCTGAGCAAGATTGGAAGTAAGAGTTAATCTTAGAAGATGAAGGGTAGATGACCGATTGAGTACATCACTGCTCAATAATAAAAGAAGTTCTCGATTTTTACGATAAGGACTAACTGAAATAAATTGTGTTTTATCTGAGTTAAAGTTCACCAGCCACTGAGAGCCCCATGCTGCAGCAAAGGTGAGATACTCTTCAAGTTCAAATGCCCCTTCCAAACAATTAGATAGTGTTAGCTTCTTATCAAGACAAGAATTAATGGTAGTATCATCAGCAAACAATGCCACCTTAGATGTGAGAATTTCTGAGAAATCTTATATGTAAATTAAAATAAATACATGGCTAAGGATAGAATCTTGAGGAACCCCTGAAGTTACAGGAAATGAAGAAGAGTGCTGTTCTTCAAGGACAACTTTAATACTATGATTGGTAAGGAAGGATTCAATAGTCTTATAAATTTTACCTGATACACTGTGTAAGAAGAGAGTTTATGGAGAAGACCAGCACACCAAACTTTATTAATGAGATTTTAAGAATGCTCACGAAAAATAATAATCAAACTGCCATTCTCCACCTCAATATAACAAGTTTGAAATGCAATTTTGAAAAACTTCTAAATCTATTAAAAGAAACTAAACACATTTTTAACATAATTTGTTTAACTGAAACTTGGATCACAGTAGATGAAATAAATATTAGTTTTTATATTCCTCATTTTAATATAATTTTTATGGAAAGAAAAACAAATAAGCGCGGCGGTGGAGTATTAATTTATGTTCACGAAAATTTTGAATATTGTTTAAGGAATGATTTGAGCAACTCTGACTGTGATAAAGAAATTGAGATTATTGAAATTACAAACAATCAAACTAAAAATATTTTACTAAGCTGTTATTATCGGCCACCTGACAGCATGAGCAAAAACCTGATCATGTTCTCACAATAAATCATCAAAAAAGGAACCAATAATAAAAAAGTAAACTATATAGTTGGAGACTTAAACATGAACTGTTTTCTCTAAAATGACGACCATAAAATTAAGAACTTTTATGATGCAATTTTTGAAACAGGGTCAGTTACTTTAATAAATCGACCCACAAGAGTAACAATAAACACAGCAACTCTTATAGATAATATTATAACTGCTGATATTTTTAATAATAATATACAAATAGGTATCATAAAAACTGATATATCAGATCATTTTCCTCTATTTTTGAAACTTAATAAAACAAACCCAGAAAGAAACATCAATACCAAAAAAGTAATAAGAAAACGCATATACAACGAGACTAATATTAAATTATTTAAAGACCAACTATCATTACTGCATTGGAAAAACATAAATTTTGATGATAACGCAAATAATATTTATGAAACTTTTTTCAAAACATTATTTTCTGTTTATGAAGTTAATTTCCCAATCATAAAAAAAACAATAACAACTAAGAATATCAATACACCCTGGATTACTAAAGGTTTTAAAAAATCATCCAGAATAAAACAAAAGTTATATAAATTTTTTAAAAACAAAAACAGCTTCAGGCAAAAAAGTTTATAAGAACCTATATGAAAAAATTTGCAAAAACCTGAAGAAAAATTATTATTCTCAACTATTCAATACATTTAAAAACAACACAAAGCGCACGTGGCAAATAATGAAAGAAATTATTGGCAAAAAAAAAACCATGCCCTCCTGCCACAAATAGTTACAGTCGATAACAAAAACTATAAACTATTGGCGAAAAACTATAGCTCAGAAAAAAAAAATCATGCTCTGGTTTCCTGCCACAAATAGTTATCGACTTTAACTATTTGTGGCAGGAAACCAGAGCACGATTTTTTTTTTGCCAATAATTTCTTTCATTATTTGCCACGTGCGCTTTGTGTTGTTTTTAAATGTATTGAAAAGTTTATATCAACCAAAAACTATAGCTCAGGAATTTAACAAATATTAGGACCAACACTGAAAAAATCCATAAAACCAAATCTTTGTTTACTGATTATCTAGAACCCCTGGATAATTGCACTTGTTCAGATAAGTTATCTTCCGAATTAATGCGTGATGAGTTAGAAAGAGCCTTCAAAAAAAATAAAGCAATTGTAGCAGATCAAATTAATGGAAACATGGCTACAGATTGCTTTGAACAACTTATTTTTAAAGTTGTTCTTTTTAAAATCTTTAGGGCTTCTATCCATCAAGGAATATTCCCAGAACAATTATAAATTGCAAAAATTATTCCTATTTTTAAAGAAAGGGATAAATATGAAATCAGTAATTATCGCCCCATCTCTGTTCTCTCCACATTTTCGAAAATTCTAGAAAAAATTATGCTCAACAGAATATACAAATATTTTCATGATAATACATTACACTTCTCCTTTTTTTAATTTATATAAATGACTTAAATAAAGCTCAAGACCCTTGCAATATTCATTCAGATACTTTGTTTATATTTGTTGTATTTTCTATCATAGTACGTTTATATTATTATTTTTATTATTATACAGCTGTACAACAACTAACAAATGTAAACCAAAAAAAAAATAAAAATTTAAAAAAATAAATAAAATAAAATCAAAGACTTAAGAAATGTTGAGAGCAACACCCTTAACCCCTCCACATTTATTTATGCACAATAAAGCCTATCAAATATTACGTTAACAAATCAGCAGTAGGATGAGAAGATTGAAATCAATATTGATGATCAGAAAGTAAGTTATTAGATTCAAGGTGAGAGATAAAGTGTTTGTTAATTAAAGACTCAGAAATCTTGCTTAAGCTAGGAAAAAGACTAATGGAACGGTTTTTAGACAAGTCAGATGGCTCTTCTAAACTTTTGAAAATAAGGACAACAAATACTGCTATTTAGCGAGCTGGAAAACAAAACTGATGAACACTTCGACAGCTATATTTTCAAAACTATTTAGTTTTGAAAATATAGCTGTCGTCTATATTTTCAAAACTAAATAGTTTTGAAAATATAGACGACAGCTCCGGAGAACAGTTCTGCAAGACTATAACAGATATGTTATCTGGAACACAAACTGTAGAAAAGTCTAAGCATACAAAAACATAGAAATCACTTTAGATACAGAAGCTGGAGTGATGAGTGTCAAGCAATGAATCAACCTGTTTGTCCATTATATATCAAATAGGATGTGATTAGTGGAATCAAGAGATGAGATGAAAGGTTCTCAGCAAACAATTTAGCATTGTCTTTAGGTGAAGTAACAAAGTCTGAAGAGATGTAGAATTTGCTCTTATTATAAACACTGTTAAAGATTCTTCAGAAGTCTCTGGAGCCTAAATTTTGAGATGAAATACAAGATTTTGTGACCTGAGAATAGCAGGCTTTGGCATTAGACAAAACCTTTTCATGATAGTTTTCGGCAATAGCAAACAGTTGCCTGTTTTCTGGAGAATTGTTTTGACAATAGATATGGAAGTAATGGTTACAATTGAAAATTACAGCAGCACAATGAGAGTAAAACCATGGAGAAGAGTGAGGCTTGACTTGAAATTGTCAAGATAGAATAAAAGGTTCACTGCCAGCCTAAATCCAAGAAGCTACATAAAAAGCACATTTGATAGTAGGAAGACGAAAGATTTCTACCCAAGGGCCATCACAAAGAAAATCATGGAAAGAGTCCCAGTCAGTTTTAAGGTAGTTTTAAAAGGTATGATGATAGGGTAATTCTGATGATGAAGAAGAATAAGATAATAGCTTTAGACAGATCAAACAGTGATCAGAAGCACCTAAGGGTGAATGTGGAGAAACTGAACATTGAAGTCGAGTAGAAAAAGTAAATGATTCAGATAGTCTTTAAAGCGAATTGGAAATTTGACTATTTGTGTTAGAGATTGAGAAAGGCAAAAGTCGTGGGCCTTAACACCAGCAGAGTCACTGACACTAGAACCAGGACAATCAGTGTGATGAGCATTTAAGTCACCAACAACAATGATATTGGCTAAGGATAAAGAAAAAGGACTTGGTCAATTTGATTAGAAATATCATCGAAAAGAGGGCGATATAAAACAATAACATAATAAAAGTTAATTCGAAGACCACTATTATTAGTGAATGAAAGGTTTAGAGAGCTTGGTGATGATGATTGATGACATCTTGGTGATGACGGCGATTTTTTGTGTTTTATAGTTATTGGTACTTTAGTCATTTTTTAGTTTGTTCATTAAATAGAACTTGACTCAAAGCACAGATAGTACTCAGTACACTATTTAATAGTCCAAGCAATTGCCTCACTACTATTAATAAACCCTAAGTCGTAACGAAGGACTCCAAATGTGACATTGACAATGCACACTAAAATTACAAATGAGGACACCATGCATGCACAACATGTCACTGTTAGAACTTTGATATTTTATAGCTGTTGGTGAAATCAGCCTCTCTGAGAGCTACCACAGAGTTCGGTAAACCTGACTACCAGCCAGCCTCAGAAGCAAAAAAATCAGTTTTACAGCTGTACCTTCATTAGGAGATAATAGAATAAGTTGCCTGTCATAAAATCAGAAGGGGTGTAAAGCTGGTCAACAGATAAAATCTGTTAACTCCTTGAGACTTATACTTATATAATTAACATATCTAGCTGTATTAATTTGCATTAATTACTTTTTTAATTATATATAAAATCAATATAACAAGACAGTTGTTGTTATGGTCATTTTTTTTCATTAAAAAACTAAATATTTTTTTGATGCTTTTATTCAAAAAACAAATTGAAAAATATTTTTTTATATATTCTTGCAGATATATATACATTTTTCTGAATAAATTGTTAAAAAAGGGTGTATATATTCTTGCAGATATATATATATATTTTTCTGAATAAATTGTTAAAAAAGGGTGTATATATTCTTGCAGATATATATATATATTTTTCTGAATAAATTGTTAAAAAAGGGTGTATATATTCTTGCAGATATATATATATTTTTCTGAATAAATTGTTAAAAAAGGGTGTATATATTAGTATACATTTTACTGGAAAAAAAAAATTCAATTATGTCAATTTTTACGCGTCCAGTTTGCAATATATATATTGTATAATATAGTTTCTGTAGAATTTTTATAAACATGAATGCCTAAAAGAAAAACTAGGAACTTTTTGGGATAATATTTAATAGACTATAATAAAGTATGAAAAATAAACCTTATGGAATAGACTCCATTTTCAGAAGAATCATATATCTTTCCTTTCTCCATTCTAAAAAAATATAAATAAATATAATATAATACATTTCTGATTCACAAATAATTTTTCCTAAATTTAAATTTGCATACAACAGTTTGGTTAAAAGCAGTTTGGATAAAAATTGCAATAGCTCTATTTAAAAAAGGAAACAAACTTAATCCAACAAAAAATTGATTTTTTAAACACCAATAGTGTGCAAAATAATGGAAAAAGTAATAAGAACAAAATAATGATTTATTTCATAGATAAATTATTAAGAAAAATGTTTTGTGTAGAGCTCCCCAAGGATCTGTTCTTGGCACATTATTTTTTATTATATTCATAAATAATTTGTGTTAACCTAAAAAATATTGTGAAGCTCTTGGCTGATGACACATAAGTGATTTTGTTGATAAAGAATCAGGAGGACAATAAAAATCTTCAAAATGATAAAGATGAACTAAGTTAGTGGTCAAATTAATGGTTAATTAAATCTAATGAAAATTTATGCAAAATAATGCATGATTTCAATTACTTTTACCAAATGCATTTAGTAAAAGAAATCAGAAACATGATTATAAACTAAATGATTTTATGCTATTAAAAACTTAATCAGAAGTTAATCTCGGTAAAACCATTACAAATGACTTAAACTGGAAGCCTCACATTAACAACCTAACAACATGACAAATAAAGCAAATAAACAACTTGGATTGATTAAACACTTTTAAATACTTAAATGAAACAGCAGGAAAACTTTTATATAAAACAATAGTACAACTTTATCTTGAATATGGTGCAGTAATATAAAACCCGTTTAGAAAAGATAAAATTGATAAAATCAAAGAAACACAACATAAAGCCACAAAAATGGAGAATATAAAGGGATTATTGTATGAAAAAAGGATTAGGTGAAAAAAAATCAAACATCAGAAATTAGAAGAAAGAGATTAGATCTTATTCAAATGTTTAAAATATCCAAAGAATTCGATAAAATAAATGTTCACAACCCTATCAATTATATCGTAACAACTACAAGAAGACATAATATGAGAATTAGAAGCGAAATAAAAAAGGTTTAAAGAAACAATCAGACAAAACTTCTTCACAAACAGAATATCAAATTACTGGAACACTTTGCTAAAAGATACAATAAACTCAAGTTCAATTAACTCGTTCAGAAACAAGATTCAAATTAAAAAAAATATAGATAAAAGAAGTTCAAATTAAAAAAACAAAATTATAAAACAATATAAACATTATTTAATTCTGAAAAAAAAAAAAGAAAACAAGTATTTTGCTTAGTAAAAGGTGTTATAGAATGATATATTATGCAATTTCACTCTCAACTCAATGAGTTACATGCTTAGCGCTCTGTACAAGTACAAGTTAGTGTAATGACATGTTTGTTTTTCTGTATTTTATCTTTAGTTTAGTGTTTAAAAAAATCAGTTCAATGTGCGCAAAACGCCTGCATTTGACATAATGCTGCTGCAAAATGTACCCAGAAGCAATGTGTTAATTGTTAGATTATGATTTAATAAATAATTGTTAAATAATAACTGTATTAGGTTGGAAAAACTTCAACAACAAGTTATAAATCAAAAAATATATAAAAATGATTAAAGTAATATATATTTTTTTCATTCATGGTTCCACACTTGTGCAATTTGGACAGGGTCTCATATTGTCATTTTTACATAAATATAGATGTGTAGAAAGGAAGAGTTAAAGCAAATTTTACAACCTAACCTACGTATTTATATGCAATGATTAAAAAAAAATTATTAATAATTTTTATTGATGATAAGTTTTAAAAAATAAATCCATTTAGAAATTTTCTCATATCTATTAAACAGGGGTTGTATTGATAGTTTATAATTTATAAATCTAAACTAATATTTTTTACAAACCATGCATAAATTTTTTTTTTTTTTAATCACTTTAAAACAATTTTTTGTATTTAGAACCATAAAATACCTATACGGAAGATTAAAATTAGAATCTCCTTTCTCTACTTCTTCTTTAAACTAAAACAAACAGCAACAACAGAGTTTTATCACAATCTTTTTAAACTACTCAATGTTATTTCAATGCTAAGTCAATATTCTTGTTGTAAAAAATATGTTGAAATTAAAAAAAAAATGTACCTGCTGGAGACAATCAAGAAATGCAACCATAGCATGATCGAATCTAAAGTACAACTTTTTTTTTGGTCAAAGTTTTTAGTAAAAAAAAAAAAAATTTAAATAATTAAATTATAATAAAATCATAAATATTATTAAATTATATTTCTTATATAAAAATAAGCAAAACCAAAATGATTCAAACAGATTTTGATTGACTTAAATTGTAAAACCTACTTGGTATCCCAAAAGAAACGAAAACCACCTGATCCATACCTAAGATTTAAAAAAATAATAATAATAAAAAGATTAAAAAATTTACAAACAATCTTAAGAATTTTATTTTTGACTAATTTTTTATTCACTGATAAAAAATATTTTGGTCTGAAAATTGTTTAATAATTCTACTATGTTTTATTTGTGAAGAAGTTTTTCTTTACAATGGTAATTCCTTGGCTTTGTCATCAAGACATTCTAAATATGAATGATTTCCATATGGCACCAGCTGGTATCTAAAAAAAGACCACTATTCTATAAACTTTGTCTTATTTTATAGATACTATGAAATACTCAAAACTCTTTGTTAGTAGTGGTACCTTTTGAACTTGACTCCTATTTTTTTAGCTAATGAATGAAGAAGCAAAACAGTTTGACCCCAAGCTGCATTTATTTCATTCCACTCAACCTGGTTTTAAACTTAATACTTTTATAAATTTTCAAAATAAAAAAAAGTGTTTAATGTAATAAGAAAATTTAATCATTTATTTACCTAAAACTTTATTTTAATAGAAAATTGATAATAAAATCATTACCGGCACACTCGGTAGTCTTCCAAGTCTAAAATTGTTTATTGTTCCAAAATGCCCTTTGTGCCTAAAATCAAAAAACATAACTTTTTATTTAATGACAGGTTTCCAATTGTTGAAAAATTAGTATACAACAGTCATTTGATAGTATATGCAAAATATAAACAATATGTATAAAAATAACAAAATTAATAAGAAATAAATTTCTTAACCAATAGAAAAGTTTCTAAATGTTCAGAAATGTTTAGTTCTTAATGACAAGTTTGAATACACCTGAAGCAATTGGTTGTTTATTAAACTTTTAAGTAAAAAAAAAGTATAAAGTGTGAGAAGTATGGAATTTATATAACTATTGAAGGTGACTGTAAAAAAAAAAAGTACCATCAAGCTTCGAAAGAAATTTTGTTCTCCATCAGTGTTTATGTAGAATATCACAAGACAAGTTTAGAATACAAAATCTGAGATTAATTTAAAATAAGTTAAAAAATAATATGAAATTACTTTGCTGAACAGATTAGAATGTAATACTTGGAACTAACAGACTAAAATATAATAGTTTAAATTAACAGACAAGAATATAATAGCTTGAATTAACAGACTAGGATATAATAGTTTGAATTAACAGACTAGAATATAATAGTTTGAATTAACACACTAGAATAGATTGGATTTGAATGACTTTAAATAAGCTAACAATACAATTATACAAGCTAACAATTGGTTAAAATTAACAAACTGGGCTTTGATTATTTTAATTAACAGACCAGGTGGTAACTGCTCTGAATCAACTAGTAGTTTAAGTTTTAATAGAAAGTGAAACTGAAATAGATCCAAAGTTTAAAAATAAGTTTCTGAGCTCAAAATCATGAAGATATACATATTGGCTCGGTAGAATAACTGATATGTCAGTTATTCTGCCAAGCAGTACCATCTGCACGTATGTATCATCTCTAAGGGAATTACTGTTTTTTGAATGTTGTTATTTTTTAAATATCTTTTCTATTTTTAATTCACTAAAGTCAATATATATTTTAAAATACATTTAAAAATAACATTCAAGAAACAGTTATTACCTTAAAGATGATATAAGTGATAATGTACATACATGTAATTATGAATATTATGTATTTGATATACTTAAATATAAAAATATATATATATATATTAAAATATTTTTAGATTTTAGTTTACATATAAACAAGGAAAACATTAGCAACAACAGAAAGAAAAAACATGTAACAATTGTACTGTATAAACCAGGGATGCGCAATCCCAAAAGGACTCCAGCTTTATATCTCTATTTTTTACAGGTCTTTAGTGTCCAGAAGCTCTAAACATGTTGACTTATGATCTTCTATAAAATAAAACTCATGAGATTTAATGACTTGGAACTTATTATTTTTAAGCCTGGAGTCCTGGAGTCCTTGCCGCTATTATACCTAAGGACTCCAGGTTCAAAAAATGATTGTTTCTCTTATCTAAAAGTATTATTTTTTTTCCTATTATAAGTCCATAAATTTTTTTATATTTTTAGAGCTTCTGGATACCAAAAATTAAAAAGAAGTAATCTTTTTGTGACTTTTAAACCCGGAGTCCTTTTTGGGACTCCGCATCCCTGGTATAAACCATACCATATGTGAAATGTGCTGTTAAATACATTAGTTTTTCGAAGTTTATCAAGTTGTGCCTGTGCATATTGAAGTTGGTTTAACACACTAAAATAAAATGAATTAAAATATTTGAAACAATGTTGTTTTTTTATTTAAATAAAATTTTGATTAACATATAACTATTTATCTATTTTAAAATAAAAAAAAATAAACATCATGAAACAAAATTATGAACCAAAATAATTATATAAAATAACTTAAATGAAATACAACTTTTTTGTAAAACTTCAAGCCTCATTCCGCAATCAATTAACATCATTATTTAAAAAGCACAGAAAAGTACTGAATTCTCTGAAAACTCTGAATTGCAACAAGGCCTAATGTCAGTTTTTAAGGTCAAACAAGAACTGAACTAATAAATATCAAAATTTCATGTCTACATGAGGAAACTATTTCACCTTTTTTTGTTAAACAAGGTTGCTTGATTAAATGTCATAACAAAATACTTTTCATTTAAACAAAGATTACATCATTTTGAGTATGAATTATAAGATTGATACATTTTCATAATGCTCCACTCGAGTTTAGCCCATGCTTTCTTAAGTTTCTAGACTTATTTAAAAAGTTCAGTGTAGTTTTTATACCTGACTAAATTAAAAGATTTTATGTGGTTCCCATACCAGAGCTTGAACAAGCTTTTGCTAATACTAATGTAAATTTTTTCTGTATGATTGGCATTAGATGAGAGTAGCTTTATAAATAACATTTTTAATTAGACATTGATTTCCTAATGGACATATAGTTTTATTTAACTCTTTTCAGACTGATAAAAGTAAACTATAATGTCAAAACAATTACTATAAAATACAAGGTACTGGTCAGAAATAAAAAATGAGAGTCTGTTTTTTAATTACATAAAAGACTTCAAATCACTACTTGAAGAAAAAAAAAGGATGTGACCTACGGAAAAAATATTTTTTTTTGAAAATTTTTTTTGAATAAAACTCTGCGATTATCAAAAATTTAAAACACTTGTATTTTGACTTTAACTGTAAATTACAAATAGAAATTTACAGTCAACTGCCAGTTTTTTACTTGCAGAAGATAAACATATTTGTGATCAAACATTAAAAAAAAGGTTTTAGAACTAAGTAAAAAGATATTTAAGTTTTAGTATAGAGATCTAAAAATCAAAAGTTTTAGATGTCTTTGTAGAGTTTTCAAAGTTTCTGTTAAAAAACCAAAAAAGAGTTCATTTTCAATTCAGTAGCCAGATAACAATATTGGTAAGGAAGGAGATATGAACTTCCTAGTTAAATGGTATTCCATGGTGGTCTGTGATAAGACTGTAAGGACCTCTTGGAGCACCTTGAAAATCACCAAAAAAAACTCACTATAACCTAACTATAACCACAAAAAAATTACAAAATACAAGTTTAACAATTAAAGCTAATGTTTTTTAAAAAAAAGATTAATTTAAAAGACTGGAAAAAGTTTAAAAACTTTTGAAAGTTTTTATTTTTATTTGATAGATTGCCTGCCCAAACTAAACCCTCAGTCATGTACTAGCACTGCTCACGTTTATCTATTTGCCAGGTGATGTGGCAGCACTTCTCGCATGCTCTACTAATTTGTCAGTCGATGTATGTAAACAGAAAAAAAATAAAAATAAAAATATTCAGAGTAATTTTTTGTTTTTTTAAAAAAACAAAAAAACATTCTGTATGTTTTTAATATCATTCTAGTCTTTTATTTGTCTGTTTGCGGTTTTTAAAAAAATGATCAAGCATAATTAGTTCCTCAATGGTTTTGACATAAACTGTACTTAATTTTGTCTTGTTATATGTCAAAGAGTCATTAACAGCCGTTTTTTACCACAAATGGTAGTTTAGATGTCAAACTATAAGGATATATATGTATATATAATATATGCATATATATATATATATATTATATATACATATATATATGTATATATATAATATATATGCATATATATATATATATATATATATATATATATTATATATATATATACATATATATATGTATATATATATATATATATATATATATATATATATATATATATATATATATATATATATATATATATGTATGTATGTATGCATATGCATATATATGTATATATATATGCATACATATGCACATCCATATTTACATACTGCATCTCTTGTTTAAATAATAAATTTTACATCAAAATTAAATATTTTATGTAAAAGTCAAACAGTTATCCTTTCTGAATTGCATGTAAATGCTTAGATAATATGACACTCTTTCTAGGTGAATATTTCACCAATAAAGTTATCAAAAACCATTCCTTGATGGAAGCATTTTGGACAGTGAAAGAAATTGTCAAAAAAAACACAAACGTTTCACAAGTTAATATTCTGTGTTGGTGGAAGAAATATGGCTCTAATTTTCTGCTTCTAATGTTAGCAGACTTAGCAAGGAGATGTGCTCTGCGTTCCAGCTACATCAAGCGATAGTGAAAGTGTAATCAATGCAGTTGAAACTTATAATGATAATAGGTCCAGTCTTTAAACTCAGTTAGCAAAAGATTTGATCTTGATTAATGATAAATATGACCTTTTTTATTCTTGTTGATATTTTTTGTTCTTGTTGAAAATTACAAATGATGCCAAAAAAGCTTTTAACTCCATGGTACCAATACCAGTGAAAACGCCTTCCAAAAACCCCAAACCCAAATTAGTTTCTTCAACGATACAAACAAAGCTATCTTTTAAGACAACACACAGTTTATCTACACTAACAGACTTCTAAACCACCTTCATCACAACCACCAAGAAAACCAAAATAAATAAAAAAATTTCAAAAGTTGACAATCTGCTTTTATCAATATGTTCATACCAGGTTCATACAAAACTTCAGCCAAAAATCAATGCTTCCGAAATGAAAATTTAAATTACCCATTAAAATGTCAGAAAAAATCAAAATTGAACCTTGAGTCAATTAGAGACATTTTTGAAATTACATTGCTGCAGATTTAGACTGTTATGTCAAATTAAAAGCAACAAACTAATTGATCTATTTTTTTGTTTTTCTTCATAGAATTGATAATTTATCATAAGAATTTAAATTATAATAGCATACATAAAATAATATTATGTTATTATAATATTATGAAATAATATTATAATAGCATACATCTATAAATACATAAACTAAGTTACAACAACCTGTTATCAACAAACTAAGTTATCTTGCTTAAGATATCCTGCTTAAGAAAGGATAAATGTTAACATTAATGTAAATGATTTTTTTTTATTTTTAAACTTATGCTATTTATTGTAAAACAGGTCTTTCATCCATATTTTTATTTTTAAAATATAATTTTCACCACATATATTGATAACTTCTATCAAGTCAAATAATTTCTTCATTGTTTCAATTTTTACATTTTTTAAATACAAAACTCATTTAAAATAAAATATGTTTTATTTAAAATGAGTTTTGTATCTATAAACTGTATTAAAAAAAACAATAAAATAAACAAGTAAAAAAACTGTTTTATATTAAAACAAATTGTTATTATTAATAAAACCTCACAACATAGCTTAATCGCTGTTTTATATAGCTTTTACGATAATAATATGTATTTAAATAAAACATAGTCAGTTCAATTGTTATAAAATTCATATAATATAATATTAATTAAAACTTAACTAATATTTAACAATATTTAATAGTTCAATATAAAATTTCAAACAACTATTTTATTATTTATTTTATCAATTTTTTTCTATAAAAAACGGTTATTGTAATAATCATTAAACCATTTAACAGAGATATGTTAATTAGGGTGAGTCAGAATTTTCAAATTTTGAAAATCAAGTTGATCCTACCTGGAATGGTTGACCACCAGTATAAAAACAATTTTGCGCTCAAGTATGTTGATGTCAGATGATTTTAAAAGTCTCTGCCAGCCCAATTTGTGTATAAAAACATAACAAACTTCAGAGGTCTGGCAAAAGACCTCTGAAGTTTGATATGTTTAATTTGTTTTCTTAAGTTTGATATAAAGCCAACTTTTCTTTTATATGGTACATTTTGGACTAGTTATAAATAGCAGGGAAGGACCGGAAAAAAATATGATGGTTTTTATTCATCTGCAGAAAGTATTAAAAAATCAGGTATTTGTGATGACAACTTATTATGTATAACTAATGCTGGTTTGTTCTTAATATTAATTTATTAATTTTCAGTTTGTTCTGAAAATTAATAATAGATCTAGGCATAATTAAGCTTTAATTTGGGTGAGGGTGTATGCCCCTCCCCCTCTTTTTAGGAAAACAATGCCTCTCCCTTTGGAGAGGAGAGGCAATACCCCTTTCATGGTAGTGGTGGGGGATTCCTACCTCCCTATTGGTAAGCATAATGCCTTCCAACCATGAATATGTGGGTATGCTATATAATATAGCATATCCACCAATATAGCATGTTATCCCATTGTTGAGGAGGAGGTGGAGTTGCCTTCATTATTTGAAACAGTAGAAATAATATTTTTAGTGCACTAATAAAGTATGAAAGTACTATGTACTATTTTTATGAAATTATTAATTTGTTTTTGTTTACTATCAATCAGTTGTTGATCAGCTGATCTTGATTCCTTATTTAATTACATTCATAATAAAGGGAAGGGTAACCATTTGTCAAATGGAGTTCAACAGATAGATATTGGAAAGACACACCTGGTACTTAGATGGAAAAACACACCAGGTACTTAAATGAAACCTTGATTCAACTTGCTCTCCAAGAACTCTCCAAACCAGTTCCTGATTAGTCTCCAAATCAGTTCCTGATTAGATTCAGAGAAGTCAAACTTATTAAAAGAGTTGAGCTTCAAACAAGAAGGACCACCAAGGCTTGCTCCATTCATTGAAGAGAACTCTTGGTTTATTTTCAGTTTATTGAATCTGACTAAAATGGAGGACAAACTAAGGTTAAACTGTCCTGTTCCTCTGTGGTGCCATGTTGATCAGTTCAAAACATCCTCAAACTTTGTCAGTAAACTAGAAGTAATGAACGTAATTTCTGAAAGGGCTGTAAACTTTATATTAGTTTGTGAACAATGAGGATGATCAACAAAAACTTCTAGTTGCGCAGTAAAAACAAGACCAGCTCCGTGGGTCAGAATTCAAGGAACTGTTTCACCTGGCCTATGAAGCAATAGTCAAGCAGAGACAAAAATAACATGTAAATGTTGTCATGATTTCAATATTTACATTGCCATATGATGTACTTTTTTTCTAAAGAAAATAAAGCGATTTTAAATAATCAGGTTGATAAAGCACACATAAAATTATTCTATCAATAAATTCTTTCAAACAATAATAAAACAAAATATTTCAACTCCTAATTGTTGGAGCTATTTTTCAATTTGAGACAAGTAATTGCACTGCAAAGATAAACTAATATTTTAACTTTATTTTGAGTTCGCTGCATTAGACAGGTTTCTTAATTTTTTTAAATTAGCTTAGATCTTTTTCATATGCCCAAACACACCTTCCAAGATTAGTTTTGAAATACCAACCAGTATCCTTATTCATACCAAAATTTTGAGTGTAAAAATATTTTCTATGATATATTTTTTATAAAAAAGCTATTAGGGATTCCCTAATAGCTTTTTAATAAAAATCACACTTTGATTTAAGCTACATTAAACTTTTCCAATTGATATTATCTTTGCAAACTTTACAATGTTCAGCCTGAGTATAACTTATTCTCTAGTGTTATGTTGATGATAGAAATGCACATTTTGATAATATCAATGATGCTTGCGGTTTCTTAATCTTTTTCAACTCAATTGATCCAAATATACAATGGAAATTAAAAACTGCAAAATGAGTTGTATATTTTGGATATTACTTTACCAAATAATAAAATAACAAACGTACAACTTAAATCTCATTCATCTACCAAACCAGTATATATAGAAACAATAATTCTATAGAAAACAATGTCTTTTGATGCGCAAGTTGTTGTGACTAAAAAATGTTGTGTTCATACTCAAAACATCTTTTTTAAACTAAAAATTTTTAAAACCATTTAAATCATTTTAATATACTAAAAATAGCTTTGCAATATTTTTGTCAGATCAGGTTATCCTGCTACTGGTAACATGTAACCCAGTACAATCTGCTCCATGTCCTGCTGCCTTGTAGGATATGCCTTTTTAGGCAAAGGCTAGGAGATGCCAACTCCGATTTAAAACACCCCCTGCCTTGGGGCTCTTGGTTGAGTAAAGGCTAGAGATGGTGTCTCGATAAAAATACTCATCTTGGGCAGATGTTAAATGCACCCAGCTACTGTCTTGTAGAAGGCCTCCTAGGCAAAGACTTAAGGGGTAAACAGATTCTATCTGTTGACCAGCCTCGCACCCCTTCTTCATCTATTAGGCTGGCGCAGATGTATTTTTAATACATTGTTTCCAGTTTAGGATGTTGAATGCTGGATCTTCTTGACTCAATGCATGGGCATGCTTGTGTCACTGTTTTTATGACTAAGCAACTCATTCTATTATCTCCTTATGAGGGTACAGCTCTAAAACTCAGTTTTATGGTTCTGAGGCCGGCTGGTAGTCAGGTTTCCCGAACTCTGTGGTAGCTCTCAGAGAGGCTGATTCCATCAACAGCTGAAAAATATCAAAGTACTAACAGTGCCATGTTGCGCATGGATGGTGTCCCTGTTTGTACTTTTGGTGTGCATTGCGGAGGCCACATTTGGAGCCCTTTGTTACGGCTTAGGGTTTATTAGTAGTAATGAGGCAATTGCTTGGGCTATTAAACGGTGTTCTGAGTACTATCTATGCTTTGAGTCAAGTTCTTCAATCTAATTTAAAAATGAATAAAGTACCAAAAACTATAAAACACCAAAAACCATCATCATCACCAAGTTCTCTAAACCTATCATTCACTAATATTCGTGGTCTTCGAAGTAACTTTTCTTCTGTTGAGTCTTATCTCTTGCAAAGTTCACCAGACCTACTTGCTCTTTGTGAGACTAATTTGAGTTCGGCTGTCTCATCTTGTGATCTTAGTGTTGATGGTTATCTTCCTCTGATTCGTAAAGACTCCAATAGTCACATGCTTGGCCTGGGCATTTACATTTGTAAGAATTCACCTGTTTGTCGTGAAACTAGGTTTGAATCCACAGACTATTCTTTCATGTGCTTTCGTTTAGCACCACTTCACTCTATTGCCTTTCTCTTTGTTCTATATCGCTCTCCTTCATCTCAAGACTGCACTCTTTTTGATGTTATTTCTGATCATATTGACCAAGCCCTCTCTCTTTATCCATCAGCTAATATAGTTGTTGTCGGTGACTTTAATGCTCACCACTCTGAATGGCTTGGCTCTAGTGTCAGTGACTCTGCAGGCATTAAAGCCCACAACTTTTGCCTTTCTCAATCCCTAACTCAAATAGTCAACTTTCCAACTCGCTTTCCTGACAACCCTAATCATTTACCTTCTCTACTCGACTTATGTCTTGTCTCTGATCCTAGTCAGTGCTCAGTTTCTCCGCATTCACCCTTAGGTTCTTCTGATCACAGTTTGATCTCTCTAAAACTAATATCTCATTCTTCTTCATCACCTGAATCCCCCTATTACCGAACCTCTTTCAACTACAGTAAAGCTGACTGGGATTCTTTCCGTGACTTTCTTCGTGATGGCCCTTGGGTAGAAATCTTTCAACTTCCTGTCGAAAAATGTGCTTCTTACATAACTTCGTGGATTCAGGCTGGCATGGAATCTTTTATTCCCTCTCGACGATTCCAGGTCAAGCCTCACTCTCCTCCATGGTTTTCCTCACACTGTGCTGCTGCGATTGCCAATCGAAACCGTTACTTCCATATTTATCAGCAAAACAATTCTCCAGAAAACAGACATCTGTTTATTACTGCTAGAAACAACTGTAAAAAGGTTTTGTCTGACGCCAAAACCCGCTATTCTCAGGTCATGAAATCTCGTATCTCATCTCAAAAATTAGGCTCTTGTGACTTCTGGAAAATCTTTAATAATATCAATAATAAGGGCAAATCTATAATTCCACCTCTCTTGTATGGTTCAGACTTTGTCACCTCACCTAAAGACAAAGCCGAACTGTTTGCTAAAAACTTTTCATCAATATCATCTCTTGATTCCACCAGTTGCGTTCTACCTGATATTGCCAACAAACAGGTTGATCCATTGCTTGACATTCATATCACTCCAGCATCTGTATCTAAAGTGATTTCCTGCTTTGACTCTTCCACAGCTTGTGGCCCAGACAACATACCTGTTATTGTCTTGCAGAAGTGTTCTCCGGAGCTGTCGTCTATACTCTCAAAACTATTCAACAAGTGCTTATCAGAGTCTTGTTTTCCAGCCTGCTGGAAAGCCGCATCTGTTATCCCTATCTTCAAAAATTCTGGAGAGCGATCTGATTCGTCTAACTACCGTCCCATAAGTCTTCTTCCTATCATAAGCAAGGTTTTTGAATCTTTAATTAACAAACACTTAATTTCTCATCTTGAATCTAATAACTTACTTTCTGACCATCAATATGGATTTCGATCTTCTCGTTCTACAGCTGATTTGCTAACAGTAATAACTGACAGGTTTTATCGTGCATTAGATGAAGGTGGAGAGGTTAAGGCCATCGCTCTTGACATTTTAAAAGCGTTTGATAAAGTTTGGCATGCTGGTCTTCTCCATAAGCTTTCTTCTTATGGTGTATCCGGCAACATCTTTAAGATCATTGAATCCTTCCTTTCCAATCGTAGCATAAAAGTTGTCCTCGATGGACAACACTCTTCTTCTTATTCTGTAACTTCAGGGGTTCCTCAAGGTTCTATTCTTGGCCCTATACTCTTTTTAATTTACATTAACGATCTTCCAGATATTCTCACATCTAAGGTGGCATTGTTTGCTGATGATACTACCATTTATTCTTGTCGTGATAAGAAACCAACACCCTCTGATTGCTTGGAGGGGGCATTTGAGCTTGAAAAGGATCTCACTTCTGCTACAGCATGGGGCTCACAGTGGCTGGTGAAATTTAATTCAGATAAAACTCAATTTTTTTCAGCCAATCGTTATCGCAATAATTTAGATCTTCTTATATTTATGAACGGTGATGTACTAGATGAGTCACCTACTCTTCATCTTCTAGGATTAACTCTTACTTCCAATCTTTCTTGGAAACCATATATCAAATCGGTTGCAAAATTAGCATCTGCTAAGGTTGCATCTCTTTATCGAGCTCGCCACTTTCTTACTCTGGATTCTATTCTCTATCTCTATAAATCTCAAATCCGGCCTTGTATGGAATACTGTTGCCATATCTGGGGCGGATCTTCTAATGATGCCCTTTCTCTTTTAGACAAGGTGCAAAAACGCATTGTAAACATAGTTGGACCTGCTCTTGCAGCCAACCTTCAACCATTATCACATCGTCGTAATGTTGCTTCTCTTTCTCTTTTCTACAAATACTATAATGGACACTGCTCTAAAGAGCTAGCGTCTCTTGTGCCATCTACTAAAATTTATTCTCGTGTTACTCGTCATTCAATTAAGTGTCATCCTTTTTCTGTGACTGTTCCTAAGTGCTCCAAAAATGCTTATTCGTCTAGTTTTTTTCCTCGAACATCAGCTCTTTGGAATTCGCTTCCTTCATCATGCTTTCCTGATTCGTATAATTTGCAATCTTTTAAATCGTCCGTCAATCGTTATCTTGCTCTACAATCTTCATCTTTTCTCTTACAGTAACTTCCAACTTTAATCAGTGGCTGCTTGCAGCCTTGTTGGAAGCGAAGATGTTTAAAAAAAAAAAAAAAAAAATAACATTGTTTCAAACAATATAAAAATTAAAACATATACTCAAGAGAAACAGAAAGAAAAAAAGAATTAAGTTTTTCAATTTTGTTTCTAATACACAAACTTGTCACCTGTTTTGTTCATCTTCAAAGTTAAGTAAATTTTGCTGGTGAATGGAGTATTCTTTCCAATATTTATTTTCTTCTTTTGTTAATCTTTCTTTTTCTTCTAACATCTCTGGAGTATGCAAAATTAAAAAAATTTCAGATGAAATTAACTATTAAACTTCCCTAATAGTTTTTTAATACAAAAAAGTAACTAAATTTAAATAAAACTTTACATTTGTTTAAAATTTAACAGAAGTTTGAGTTGAATGACAGAAGTTAATTGAAGACATAAATGAATTGATTGAAGACGATGAAATTGATGAAGTGGATGAAGGCTTTAAGTTTCTTCAATATGGAAAGTTATCTGAAGTTTTGAACACATTTTATTCTAGTTATTTTTCTATAGCAAAGATAAATATTTATGGAGAAATATAGTAATCAAAATAACATTGTTTATGAATTAATGTATATTAGTCTCTTAGCAACAATCATGTTATGTTTTCTATAGCAAAGATATATAAATATTTATAGAGAAATATAGTAATCAAAATAACATTGTTTATGAATTAATGTATATTAGTCTCTTATCAACAATCATGTTATGTTTACTATAGAAAAGATATATAAATATCTATGGAGAAATATAGTAATTAAAATAACATTGTTTATGAATGAATGTATATTAGTCTCTTAGCAACAATCTTGTTATGTTTTGGGTGAACTGATGTGCAACATTACTCCTTCATCACTGTGAAAATAGTATTTTAGCACATTTTCGTGTGGTGTTATTAAGTTCATATAAAAGAACGTTACTTAAAACCTTGATTAAACAGAAACTTAAAACCTTGAACTTTTAAGTAACTTTTAAATGTCAAACTAAGTTTTTAAGTAACTTAAAAATAAAACCTTAATTAAACCTGATTAAAAGATATCTAAGTACTTTTGTGACATGACACCTTCATCCATTTAAATCTTCAAATAACAGAAGATTGAGTGAGTAACAGAAGTTTGTGTTTAATACCAATTATAACAAAAATCAACAAAAGTTTGAATAATTTTAACTTTATTCAACATTTATTTTTATAAAAGATTACAGAAAAATTAAAGAAAAAAGCTTTTAACCAATTTTTTTAAGCAAGTGTGTTAAAAAGTGAGGATGTATTCAAATGACATTTTAGAGAAATATTCAGATTAGTCCATTATTAGACATCCAAATCACTCTATCTTCCATTGCTAAAATTATTTTTCTGTTAAGCTCACTGCTTGTGGTTCAGACAAATGTCATATTCCTAAAAAACTCCAGAAATCTTTTCAATATTCTTAAAAGTATTCAACAAGTGATTAGCATTAACCTGCATTATTTACCTGCCTACTGGAAAATGGCACCTGTGGTTCCAATTTTTACAAATTTTACTGGGGAAAACTCAGCCCCTTTTTGTCAACTGAATTTTGTTAACTTATCATAACATTATTAGCAAGGCGTTTGCGTTTTTAATTAACAAATTTCTAATATCTCACCTTGAGTTTTATAACTTACTCTCTACCAATCAATACAGATTTTGATTCTTTCATTCTGCAGCTGACTTGTTAACTGTTATAACAGAAGGTTCTATCATACACTAGATGGTGGCTAATGCTTTTGATGTATTAAAGGCTTTTGATAACGTCTAGGATGCTGGTCTTATCTATAAGTTTGCTTCAAATGTTGTGTCTAGGAAAGTTTTTTGAGATAATTAAATCATTCCTATATAAGCACAGTATTTTAGTTGCCTTGAAGACCAACACTTTTCTTTATTTCCAGTAACTTGTAGGGTTCCACAAGGTTCTATTGCTGGTCTTGTACCATTTCTCATCTATATTAATGATCTTCTTGGCAACATCACTTGTAAAGTGAGTCTATTATTATTGCAGGCAACAACTATTTATTCCTGTCAAAAAGTAATCATTCTTTGATCGCTTAAAACAGGAAAACTATTGCAAAAAGATATCAGATTCAAGATCAGCATCTTTAATCTAACTTTTTCTTCTGTAACAGCTAGAGAGTTCTTTTACAGAGAGAAGCCATAAGAGACTAGCAGTGGCTTGCAAATTTTGTTAACTCGTGAACACCATTATAACTCAGTCCAAACAATTATGGCAATACTGTTCATGTTCCTATGTTAATGAATGTTAATGAAATCTCTCACTGCAGCACATAGCACTGAGTCCTCTACTTTACATCTCAGATTATCATTAACTACTGACTTCTCATGAAAATCATATATACAAATGAAAGTTAACATCTGCTGTGGTTGCCTTTCAATGCTCACCATTTTCTTACTCCCAATTTTATCCATCCCTGAATGCAATACAGATTCTATTCAGGGACAATACAACTGTTGTCATACTTGGGCTGGAATAACAATATGTGAGCTGGTTCTTCTCAAAACGCCCTCTTTCTCTTCTTGAGTCAAAAATTGTGCTGTAAATGTAGCTAGGTCTGATATATATGTATAACATACATACATAAGTAAATTGTTTCAATGTATGTCAACTTATTCTGTTGTAAAATGTATTGAAGGACATAGCTAGGAAGGATTGAATACCCAGGGTTCTTACCGAATGAAAAAATTTGAATTTAAGTCATTTTTTTATTTTTCATGACATTTACTTTATGATTTGCAGAACTACATTGAGACTTAAAAAAGAAAGTTACAAACTGCAGAAGTATAAAGGTCAAAGCCACTCCTATATTAGCAACTTAATATCATTAACATCAAAAATAACTGCAAATTACAACAGTCAGATTTTTTTCTTGATCAATCAAATTTTATCAAAACCATTTTACTTTAACAAAAACATTTTCAGGGATTTTTCTAATTATTTTTTAAAAAGAAAAAAAAAAAAGAAGACCTGAACATATAGACCAAAATTTCGCATTATATAGACCAAAAATTCACAACCTCTTTTACAAGTAAATAAACTTAGGACCATTTTTAAACTACAAGAGCTTCTAGGACTAAGGGTATCAGAGATATAATGAATTGATGGAAAAGAAGTTGATTAAGAGACAGAGCTACAGTCAATTAAAGGATCAGAACTACCATGAATTCAGAAATATTTATTGCTTTGCTGAACTTTCAACAAAATCTAGTTTTAGTTAAACATTTTCGTAAAAATTCACGTTTTAAAACATGTGCATTGTATATTACAAATATCATCAACAACTGACATGTTAATAAGTATTATGAAGAAACGCAATTTTAATCTTTTTTCTGAGAACTTTTAAAATATTTTGCTTTTAAATACAAATGTATTACTAATTATGTTTTAATCATTAATTATAATAATTATGTAATTGAAAATAACTAATTGAAAAATATAATAAAAACCTTTCTTATCATCTTCAAGTGTTTTGTGCTCGTTTTCAATGTTTGCCAGCTCTTCCATTAATTCTTTTTCTTCTAATCTTAAAAGTCTTAGTTCTTCATCTAAAACATTTCTAAATGTAGTTATTTATTAATTACTTATAAAAGTCTTTAAGGGAATCATATATATCATATTTAGAAAAAACCCACGCCTAAAAATTTTTTACAAAAACTGTAACAAATGTAATACTTTAATATATTTTACTTTACAGTATGTCTTGACACTTTTAACATAATATAATAATGTATTTATGTTTATTTACTTATCTTTATTAGTTTTTATATTTATTATCTTTAATTGTTCTAATATATAACTCAAATGTAAAAGATCTAAAGTTATTAAATTCTAAAAGTTTTGTATTTTGCAGATTCTATAGGTTTTACAACACCTCTAAAAACATTTTCAGATTCTAAAATCTGAAAATACTTATAATACTTATAAAATATACTAATTCCATTTTACTTTACGCTAAACATTTTTCCCAAAGCTCATTACCTAAATCTAAAGGTTATTACCTAAATCTGGATCCTCATCTTCACCTTGAGATTGCAAAGTCAATAGTAAATCTTGATAACTCTCTAATTCATTTTCAGCTATATGAAGTTGAATATCTAATTTGTTTAACAAGCTGTCAGTACACTCTTCACATAGAGGGTGATCTATATCTGTGTTTCCTGACATAATATCAAAGAGTTGAGCAGAAATCTAATGATTAAGTGATGATGAATATAAGTTGATGAAAATAAACAAAACACAAGCTTAATTCTATGACTAAAATTACTGGCATGAACAATTTCCTAAATACAATAAAAGTAAAAAAAGTAAAAAAAAAAACCTTTATTCTGTGACTAAAATTATCAGCTTTAGCTCCACTAGCTGCTTCACCAACAAGAGCAAACCCATTACCAGTCCCTGATGATGTTCTTAAAACAAATATGTAGTAAAGTAATTCATCATGACTCAGTAACTCATATGAAACAGAACTCTAAATTTCATGATGGAGAAAAAAAAAATGCTAAAGAAGGTAAAAAAATGAAGTTTTCAAAAATAGTTGATTGATAAATTGGCAATATCTATTTTAACTTTAAGGTAAACATAATGAAATAATCATTTAATTAAAGGTAAACATAATAAAATAATCATCTACTTAAAGATAACTTAAAACTATGACTATTTATACATCAAATTCAAAAAAAATTTTATAATTAGATAAATAAAATTTTAATAATTAAAAATTCTTTAGAAAGCTATTTAATGATGGTCCAGCTACAGAAGAAAAAAAACATTTTTAATGATATGACAGTAAAATCATTTAACAAGTAGTAAAAATTGTTGAAAGAAAGGATAAAATAGTAAAACAAGGATTTGACATTTGAAATAATAAACATTAATCGTGGCAGCAAAAGTAAGATCATAAACAGTTCTTTTGCCAATTCAAATAAAAACCAGATTTAAAGATACAATTAAAGTGATACTTAAGTTCTTAAATGACAATTAAAGTGATAATTATGTTCTTAAATGACAATTAAAGTGATAATTATGTTCTTAAATGACAATTAAAGTGATACTTATGTTCTTAAATGACAATTAAAGTGATAATTATGTTCTTAAATGACAATTAAAGTGATATTTATGTTCTTAAATGACAATTAAAGTGATAACTATGTTCTTAAATGACAATTAAAGTGATACTTATGTTCTTAAATGACAATTAAAGTGATATTTATGTTCTTAAATGACAATTAAAGTGATAATTATGTTCTTAAATGACAATTAAAGTGATAATTATGTTCTTAAATGACAATGCCTAAGTAATTATTATGATAAAGTTAGTTTAGAATAAAATTCTATTTAATGTTATGGGATATGCTAGAAAGGACAATTCATCGCTTAACAGTCTAGTGGAACATTATAACATTTTCTAACAGTCTAGTGGAACATTATAACATTTTCTAACAGTCTAGTGGAACATTATAATATTCTCCAACAGTCTAATAGAACATTATAACATTTTCTAACAGTCTAGAAAAACATTTTAAAACAATTCAGATGAAAATATCAATTTAAAATAAGATAAAAAATCAAAAGATTTTGAGCATCAAAATCTTTTAATCTACCTATAGAAGTATAGGCATATTTTACAATTATAAACTTGTACACAACCACAGGATAATGTTTAAGAACTTTAACATCAATTATCTTATATAAAAAAAGTCAAACTTTAAACCAAAAAAACCTCTACTTTGATTGAATGATTTGTCGGATAACATCAGAAGACTTCATGATATCTTCCATACCCTATTTTAAAACATAAGTGGTTATTTTCAGTTTTAAAACACAATACATTAAACTAATATTTTACTGTACATATATGTATATATATATATATATATATATATATATATATATATATATATATATATATATATATATATATATATATATATATATATATATATATATATATATATGTATATATATATATATAAATGAAAACAATGACCATATAAAGTTTTAACCCCCCTCAATTTTAGGGGGCTGCAAACAATTGTATGTATATATATATATACATATATATGTATGTATGTATGCATGCATGCATGCATGCATGTATGTATGTATGTATGTATGTATGTATGTATGTATGTATGTATGTATGTATGTATGTATGTATGTATGTATGTATGTATGTATGTATGTATGTATGTATGTATGTATATGTGTGTGTGTTTAAAAAGTATTTTTAGGGGTGCCTCAAGACCATTTAAAATTTGACAGGTCTCTAATATTTTGAAAAAAAAATTATCTAAAGTATGTCAACCTGGTATTCAAATAAAGCAAAATTATACAAAAATTTCAAAAATAATAATCAGTTTACATAAAAATATTTTTTTCAGATGAAATCACCTAAAAACTATTGTTTTTAAGATAAAAATAAAAAAAGTCAATATTTTAAAGTTCTTTTAAAATAATTTTTTTAAACATGTTTTTCATGTAAATTGATTATTATTTTTGAAGTTTTTATATAATTTTGCTTCTTTTGAGTACCAGGTTGACATACTTTAGAAAAACTTTTTTTTTAAATATTGGGGACCTGTCAAATTTTTAAGGGTCCTAAGGCACCCCTAAAAATATTTTTTATTCAAAAAAATTTTAAACCTAGTGTTTTTGTATTATATAGAACACATTTTGAAAATAGAAATTCCTCTGGACCTGCATTAAATGCCCTTTAGAGCCTCATTTTTGTTTAAAATGAAGTATCTTTGAAATGTATTAGAATGAACTAGTGTCAGTGTTACATACATCTGTTTTAGTTATTAGAATTTTTTAATATAAATATAAATTTAATAAATAAACAATGCTCAAAGCCAATAAAATAATAAAATAAAAAAATTAATAATCTTAGACCTTACTAGGAAATGACCCCGGGGCCCCGGCTCCAGCCAAATATAGGTTTTTTTTTCACATTCCTAACCCCAGCCGCAGCTAAACAATAATTCTAGCAGGGTTATTACCCGGAGCTAAGATCCTTTTTTTTTACAAATTACAAATTTTTTACTGTTTTTGTTTCTCTTTCAAGCTATGAAAGTTAAATAATGTCATGAATGGTAAAAATATAGGCAAGTCACATATGTATATTTAAATGTATTTTAAAATACATATTTAATTTTATACTTATAATACAATACTTTACGATAAAAATTTAGAAATATTAAAAAAAATTATTGTTTCTTATATATTATTCTTAAATATTCTAAAATATTTCGTTTTTGTTTTACTAGTTATTACTATATTACTATTTTATTATTATCGTTATTGTCTATTGATGTTGCTATTGTTTTTGTTGTTATTAATATTGTTATTATTATTTTTGCTATTATTATTATTACTGCTATTATTATAATCATATAAAATATATAATAATATATATATATATATATATATATATATATATAAATATATATATATATATAATAATATATTATATATATTATAATATATTATATATATTATAATATATTATATATATTATAATATATTATATATATTATAATATATTATATATATAATAATATATTATATTACTAGTTTATTTTTGTTTCTCTTTAAAAATATATATATTTAAATAATTTTCATTCCTTGAACAGCTTCTTAACACCATACATGAAGTTTATGTCTACATGTATATTTATTGTATAAAATATATATACACACACACACACACACACACACACACACACACACACACACACACACACACACACACACACACACACACACACACACACACACACATAGATATATACACATACATGTATATACATATGTGTATTTATAAACATAACGTGAATTTCAATCTAAGATTAAATATTCATTTTATTTTTATTTTTTTAACACCTTCACTTCCAACAAGGCTGCAAGTAACCATTATTAGAGTTGACAATTAATGGAAGAGAAAAAATGAGGTTTATAAAGCAAAATAATTATTAACATGTAACTTGAAAGATTGCAAATTTTATGAATCAGGAAAGCAAGATGAAGGAAGCGAATTCCAAAGAACTGATGTTCAAGGAAAAAAACTAGGTGAATAAAAATATTTGGAACATTTCAGAACAGTCTAAGTAAATGGATAAGACTTAATCGAATGACAATTTTTTTTTTTTTTTCTACATCTTTGCTTCCAACAAGGCTGCAAGCAACCACTATTAGAGTTGGAAGTTACTGGAAAAGAAAACATGAAGTTTATAGAGCAAGATAACGATTGACAGACAACTTTAAAGATTGCAAATTATATAAATCAGGAAAGCAAGATGAAGGAAGTGAACTCCAAAGAACTGATGTTCGGGGAAAAAAACTAGATAAATAAGAGTTTTTGGATCACTTAGGAATAGTCACAGAAAAAGGATGAGACTTAATTCAATGACAAGTAACTCGAGAATGAATTTTAGTATATGGCACAAGAGACACTAGCTCTTTAGAATCATGCGCATTACAGTATATGTAGAAAAAAGAAAAAAAAAAACATTATGATGACCTGACAATGGTTGAAGGTTGGCTGCAAGAGCAGTACCAACTATGTTTAAATGTGTTTTTTGGACCTTTTCTTAAAGAGAAAGGGTGCAAAAAACCATTCAAAGATCCATTCCAGATAGGGCAACAATTTTCCATACAAGGGTGGATTTGAGATTTATAGAGATAAAGAATAGAATCCATAGTAAGAAAGTGGCAAGCACAATAAAAAGATGCAACCTCAGCAGATGCTAATTTCGCAATGGATTTGATATATGGTTATTTCTAAAAATCAAGTACATTATCATCAACAAATATAGGAAAATCTAGATTGTTACAATAACGATTAACTGAAAAAATTGAGTTTTATCTGGGTTAAAGTTCCCCAGTAGCTGAGAGCCCCATGCTGCAGCAGAAGTGAAATCCTTTTCAAGCTCAAATACCCCCCTCCAAAAAATCAGAGAGTGTTGGCTTCTTATCAAAACCAAATTATTGCAATTAAAATACTTTTCAATAATGTAATCAAAATATGCAACTAGAAAAGATTTTGGTAAATAATGGAGAAGTGGTAAACCTAAATTTGCCTACACTTTTCCTCTTCAGTGATCTATGATTTCCCACTCAGCTATCTATCAACTATCTATGCTTTTGTTTTTAGATGTAATGTTCAACAGCTTATAGCAGCATTTTGTATAAAATAAATAAAATTTTAAGATCAAGTTAGACAAATTAGGTCAGGTTTAGACAAATTTTGGTCAATTTAGGGTTCCGAAATAAGGTTTAGGAGACCTCTTCCCATTATTAGTTTGCAAAAAAATTTGACCTATTTACTTTTTTTTACCAAACCTCACCAAATAAAGGTACTATGAAAAAAAAAAAATTTTCATCAAAAAAAAGCCACCCTAAAATGTGTGTATATATATATATATATATATATATATATATATATATATATATATATATATATATATATATATATATATATATATATATACATATATTATATATATATATATATATATATATATATATATATATATATATATATATATATATATATATATATATATATATATATATATATATATATATATATATATATATATATATATATATATAAATAGATATATATACAAAAAACAAAATAAAAAGAAGAAAAAACTTGTAAATAAAGTATAATCTAAATTTACCTTACAATCATTATCAATGGGCTCCTCGTTATTTAAATTTGGAAATGAAGCTGTAAGTAATTAAAAATCATTCACATCACAAAAGTTAAATAAAAAGTATCTATTTACTATGATAAACTGTCTTTTTAAATAAATTTGACATAAATACAAACTATTTAGAGCCCCTAGTCAAAATATTTAAACACGCTACAAGACAATTTAAAATATTAGTTATCAGGTGTTAGGGGAGAGTTGTCTTTACATGCATTTATTTTAGAAAAAAATGAATTATGGCTATATTTTGTATTTTTTTAGTAATACATCTTATTTTTTGTTTCAACAGATTTTAAAAGTTATCCCTCAAAAAATGCATGTACACCATTAATTTAAAGTGTTTTTGCATCATTATTTTTTAGTGTTCTAGTTTCATGTTCACACTATATTTATTGCACTGAGTAAACAATCCTGCTACAGGTTATATGGTATATATGTTCAATGCAATAAGATTTAAAACGCAAATAACAACATTAACTCAGCATATAATTTGCTGCAAGCATGATATTGCAGTGATATATTACAATAGTCTGAAGTTTCCTTGATTGGAACTATAAAGTTTTCCTTACTTACCTTTCCAAGTAGAAACTTTATTTTATTAGCTTATGTAGACATAAGATAGCGTTTTTTATTTGTTTTTTTATTAACAATTATAATTTTATATAAAGTTTTTGACATTTAAGAGATCTTTCTCTTTTTTGATATATTTATTAACATCTGATTCGCAAGTAAATATGCTGCCTTGTAATTTTAATCAAGCAAAGATATAATTTCTTTTTGATGCCTAATGTAAAGCTTACAGTTTTTTTTGCTAACCCACTCTGTCTCAGTTGTTTTTGCCACTGGTTTTGAATATATTTTAAATTTTTTAACAATGAGACACATTTCCTAAAATATTTCTAAATTACCTGAATCTTGATTTCACAATGGTTTGGATATGTAAGTATATTACTATGAGGAATTTTTGTTTTTGATGGTATTTCCGAAACCGATTGCTATTAGTGCCACATTGATGCTTAAGTTCAATGTTATTTGTAATTGTCTTATAAATAACAAAAACTTGATTAAAAACATAATTTTTTAGTTTTTCCATTATTGCATCTTTTTCCAAACCCATTATACTTTTTTATTTTCTGTTGAAAAAGTATAGCTAAAACTTGCAAAACTATATTTGCAAGAATGATACAATGTTTTTTGATGCATATGCATATATTCATCAAAAAACATGGATGATTGTATCATTCTTGTAAATATAGTTTTAAACATGAACTGCTTCTATGACTATTGAGCAGTCAATCTTATTTAATGAAACTTTCCAAAAGATAATTCATTGTTGACTTCATTAAATACAAGTACAAAAACAACCCTGAGTAATGGCAACTTTGTATGATAAAATTCATCACTGATTTATTAATTTTGATTTATTTGTTTACTAGTGTATTATTTATTTATTTACTAGTTTGTTAATTCTTGTTGCAATATTTTCATTTTAATCGATATCTTTTAGTTATTAAGTTGAGTTTACAAAATTTAATAGCAAAGTATTTTCTAGCAAAATAAATCAAAAGTAAATTTTTACACTTGAAATAAGACTTGTATTTGAAAAAAACAAAAGCTATGATACAAAGTATTATTTACATATAAGAAATATAAAAGTTTATTTTTAAGTCAAATTCATCAGACAGCCATAAGTCGCAGTTTTGTATTTATTTATCATAGAGAATTTTTAATGAGTTTTAAGTTGCAAATGAATTAGCAAAATTATTCTTTAAGTTAGTATTTACAACTTCTTTTGATAAATAGTGGAGAGCTCTTTACTAGAAAAATATTGAATGTAAAGATATTTAAAATCTGTTTTGCAAATGCTTAAACATATTTCAAACTTTTCTTTATAAATTTTTGTCCGCTATTAGATTTATAAATACTTGAAAAAGTTTAGACCTAACTTTTGGTAGGTTTTATTGACTGCATAGTTGATGTGGTAATTCCAGCTTCAAAATCAAATATATATCAAGATCTTTTATTATACATATATACTCAAGATCGTTTTTGTTAATTTAGTGGAATATATTTTACTTTTATGTTTATTATACATTAAATACTCATTAAAACAAGCCTTCACAGGAGACATGTGCAGCTGCATGCCCAATATGACCATGTATACAATATTTTTTTTTACAAATTGACCATAGTTTTTTGCATATTTTGATAATTTATATGTTTAACAAATGTGCTGAAAAAACTAAACTTATATAAGGAAAAAATTAAAAATAAACAACCCTTTAACTGAAATAAAAAAAAAAAAAAAAAAATGACTGATAAAATAACTTAAATATAAACCATAGAATCTCAAAGCAAAAATACAATATATATTTTAATTTAGGAGTTCAAGTTCAAACCTAATAATTAATTCAATCTGATTTTAATTTAACAATTTAAAGTTTTTAATTTTTCCTACATCGCTATATTAGTATAGCTCTTAGGTTAATCAACTGTTATATTTATGAAGCACAACAGTTAGTACGTCAATGAATGAGGGTTCAAATCCTATTAATAATATTTATTTTATGTTTTAATTTCCTAGTAGAGATTTGAAAATATCAAAATTTTAAATTTTTAAATAATTTCGAAGTAATTAAGCTTGGATTAAATAACTTTGAAAATTTGATCTTTTCTAAACTCCATGAAGTTTTTTGTTTTTTTTTGTATTTATTTCTCTTCTCAGTTTATGGTTTGTTTGTTTTTTATTTTAGTTTTAGTTTATATTTACATCTTCTTTAATATAACATATAAATTGGCCATTTGCAAAGAACAACTGGGCAAGTTTTCAATATTACATAAGGCATGTGACTGCATGGGTCTCCTGAAAAGGCTTGTTTATAGGATTATTTTTCTAATATGTATAACCTTGTACTTGCCATTGTGAAATTTTAAATAGAGATGTGCTGGGTACAAAGCTTGGTCCCAGTTTTCCAGCATTTTTTTCTGGATCCAAACCAAGCAATTGACTTATATATAATCCGAATACCCAGGAAAACTGCCAGAAAAAAGAGATCACAAGTACCTGGCAGGTACCCGGAATACAAAAGTTTTTCCTAGGTACATGGAATATAAATGCCAGGTATCTGGTTGGATTATTCTGCCCGTTTTTGAATAAATTATTAATGGTTTTTAAATATATTATATTTAATATTATATTTAATAACCGTTTATTTGATCATTATAGTATTTAGTTCAGATCTTCTTGTAAATTTATAGCTTGCTATGATCTAGTAAAGATATCTTTTATCTGCATTTGCATTTGTATTTAGTATTTAACATTATATCATTAATGCAAAAAATAAAATCATTGGTCCAAGTGCTAATCCCTAAAGGATATGACTTATAATATAGAATATATATTCAGTTCGGATATAATTTTTCTCCAAATACTAATTGCTGTAACAAATTTTTTTGAAAAGTTCAGTACCAGTTCAATAAATAACACCATACAAAACCATGTTGTTAAATTGAGATTAAATTATTGTTATTTAGATGTTTCATTATTTCATTTTTAATATTAACATAAGATTTTAATAAAATGTATATCTAAGTTCTTAAAAATTTATAATTCAAAATACCTTTGATTAACCTAATTTTTAGTTCCTTTACTGACTATATACTTACTGACTAAAATTTGTGCTTGACTGACTGTATAAATAATGTGGGAACCTCAGCTTAAGTAACTTGATACATATACACAAGGATTGTTAATTCAGTATCATATGTTTTATCTTCAAAACCATTTAACAAGTACTCAGTAAAGTATTAAGGTATATTATTATCTTTTTATATCTTTTAAAAAGATATAGGAGCAACCCAAAAATAAACTGTTCTACACTATAATAAAACCATAAACCAAAAACTTACTTTCTAAATCTTTGTACAACTCTTGGTCAAGTGAATAAAGTGAATTGTCAATTCGTAAGGGTTGGTAACATTCCTGACATAAAAAGCTTACATGTGTTGTATCTTTACTTCCATTCATAGATGTAATTAATTTATCAGATTTTTCAGATTTAGCCATTTTCTAAACAAAAAATTTTTAAAGCACATCTCAAAAGTCTGTTAAATAAATCTTATAGCCTGCTGACACAAAGGAGTGCTGCTACATTAACTGATGGGTTGGCATGGAGAAACTTTCTTTTCTTGCACTATTTCTGATTTAATTACAAAAAGATGAAAAAAAAAGAAGAATAACGAAAGAAAAGATTGCTTCCCCATGCCAAATCTCAGTTAATGTAGCAGCATTCCTTTGCGGCAAGAGGGTACAAGGTAGTCAATGTATATACTATATTTACTATGTGTGTGTATATATATATATATATATATATATATATATATATATATATATATATATATATATATACACATGTATATATTTTTTTTTGTTAATTCACCTCCCCAAGGCCAAGAAGGCCACTACAGACAAGGAGGCTACTTAATTGTGGTTATAACCCTCTCTTAACTCTATTACTCTGAAACACAAACCTCGACGAACAAGGCCGCTGCGTGGAGAAACAAGTTGAGCGCGTTACTACCGGGGACATGGTAGGGATCGAACACAGAACCTCTCGCTTATAAAGCGAGCGCTCTACCACGACACCACTTCCACATATATGCACATATATTAGGGTGACCATTGTCCCGATTTTTACATAGGAGAGGGAAGCGCTAAACTAATTTTAATTAGTTTGGCGCTGCGTTCTTCTATGTAAACAAATTTTCACGCTTATTTCGTAAAAATTTGTGAAAATTTCATTGCAAATCATTATAAAAATCTTATAAATAAAATTTAAATTTAAATAAATTGCAAATAATAAAGTAAATTGCAAATGATAAAGTAAATTGCAAATAATAAAGTAAATTGTAAATATAAAAAAATCATCAACAATTTTTATACTTTGGAAAATAAGTGATGCGGAAGATTCAAACTTACTAACTTACTTATCTGCTATTATCTTGCCAAGAATCACATTTTTTGATGTAACATTTAAACAAAAATTGTTGCAAAACTTAAACAAGTTCGGTATTGCGCATTAATTTTTAAAAATCACAAAACTTGTTTTGAATAAAATAATTATGTTTATTCAAAACACAAAAACTCCAATAATTAATGTGTAAAATTTATAGAAAAATTCTTGATAAATTTAAAAAAATTAGGATAATTTAAAGCAAATGTAGATCAATTAAAATATCTGTCAACAAGATCATGAAGTCATTTGAAAACATTTTTTTTTAAATCTTATTACAATAATGCAGAACAACTTATCAAGAATCAAAAAGATCTGAGTTTTCTACAACTAATGAAGTCTGATAGTTTAGTAACATTTAGTTCACAAGACTAAACATTAGCTGGAAAAGTCCATCATTAACAGGCCAGGTGTGAAAACTGCCAAAGTACTTTCAAGATAAAAAATAAATTAGTTTAAATTATTTTTTTATTTCTTCTAGAAGATACATTAAAAAAATTTTCTTTTAAAGTTTCAAATGCATTATTGTTTTATATAAAACTTCTTTAATGAAAATTATATAAAAACTTTAAACTCAAAACTTAAAAGTTTGACTTATTATAAGTCTCACATATTTGCTAGTGTGTGTTGAGTATACAAAGTAATAAAATATTTAGAACTTTTTTCAAGGTAAGGCTTTTATAAGTGTAAAATAGTCAATTTGACTATGATAAGGTAAGTATGTAGTCAGAGAGCAAATTAAAGCTATAAATTTCACTTTATTTTATTTCAAGTTTGTTACAACTTCTCCAGTTTTCAATGCATCCTCAACTACACCTCATCTGCATCATGAGGTAGTCAGATCAGCAGATATTATTAAGGTGAATTTTGTTAAATAAATTTTATATGATTACATATCTAATCAAATCTATTTAATAGCAGAACTTACCAAGACAATTTTATTCTAACAAAACCCATCTTAACAACATTTCTTGCTTTTCATTTCATATCCAATTTCCAGAAAAAAAATTAAACATCTTATTGCTTCAAAAAAAACTATTCAGTTTTTAATAAAGCCCTTTGTTCATAAGGTTACCTAAATAGTTTGTGTGTTTGTAAGATATAGTATTGACATTAGCTTAAGCCATTTTATGTTGCATTTTAGTTTGTGCGTTTGTAAGATATACTTTTGGCATTTTATTTTCAAAATTATTATATTTTATAAAAATTACTTATTTGCGCACGATGTTATTTATTATTTTATTTTAAAAAAATGAAATTTTTACTTAATTTAAGATCAAGTTGGAACTTGATCTTAAATTATAATAATAATAACAGTAATAAATAAATAAACTTGAAAGCAAAATATTTTTTTTATTTGTTATTGTTATCGGTTGCGTCTAGATCATAAACCACTCGCAACGATTTTATTCATTTGTGGATTTTTAATAGCAAAGAAGATAAATTAAAAAATAGCAAGTGAGATATGTTTGTTATTCAATTATAATTTAATTTTTATTTTCTAAATTTAATTTTATTATAATTTATCGTATCTTGATAGAGCGGTATACTTTCAGATCTCGTTCGTCTCGGAAATCTCGGTCATTTTTCCATCTCGGAATACCGCAAATAAAAATGTGAAAATATAAAACCCGAGATTACCGAAAATTATTGAAAACCTTTAAAATTTAAGCTTTCGTTTTTTAATGACCGGAGAGTCAAAAACGTTTTTGAGTAAAAAAGAGTCCTCTGCATAAATTTTCTCACGAGGAACTATTTTTGTCCGAAGGAAAAGGGTGAAAAATAAAAAGCACTAATTTTGAAGATTTTTAATACTTTTTAGTAATCTCAGTTTTAATGTTTTTAAAAATCGTATAAGTTGCAATTGCAGGGCAATGTTTTCTCATTTATGATTCTATTGATAATGAGATTTGTCGCATAAAAAGATGTAAAAATATATTAAATAAAAAGATTGTATTCAGTAGCGTCCCGAAGAGAATGGCATCGGGGGGAGGGGGTGAATTTTTTCCCAACTAGATTTACATTCTATTAGAAAAAGACTAAAAAAGAAAAAAAAATGTCCTCGTTTGCAAATATTTGCTGACTGAAAGTCTTCATTTGCCAATAAAGTAGATATAGCCGATATTTGCCGACAGGTTTTTTTTTAGTCGAGGTGTTCGACAGCCCCCTATGCATCCCCCCCTCCTTCCTATGGACGGCCCTGACAGTATTAACTAAAAAGTACGTGTTTATCAAGTTTGTTGATAATAAAATTATTTTAATTTATGACATTTGGTATAGCAACTGCAACTTTAATGATTTTTAAACAGATTCAAATGGAAAAAATTGTGAGAGGAACTTATTTGAAATGGCAAAACTACTGTCTAGTTTCGAAAAATAACAAGTTTTGGGCTGACCACTAATTACGTCAATAAAATAGGGGGAAGGGGGATCTGGAAATTTTTGACAAGGGGTGTGGGAAGGTCAAGATAAGTTGGCGTCAACAGAGTTACTTTTTTAAATAAATTTAGTTACTTCGTTACTAGTCATGCATATTTACTCGGTGTAATTAAGGTAATTTTAAAATATCGTATCGTCTGTATGATAGTTTGTTGACTACGACACATTTTTGTTGGGTTGTATCTCCAAAAGACAAATAAAAAATTCGTATTGTCCAACACGCCTCTTTTCTATAATGGTTTTCAACACGATGGTATATACACCTTTTTTTAAACTATTGATTGCTCATTAATTATAAATTATCGAAGCGTATTACTTTAAGATAACGTGGACGATGTTTCATTGTTTTTACTGTTTTATTATTTATTAATTTTGGAAAAAATGGACATACGTCCTTTTCTATAACGGGTACGATATGATCTGTTCTGATCGTTTTTTGGCAATTTTTCTTAATTAAAAATTCTTTCTTGGTCGGAGTTCTAGTATTTTTTGTGAAAAATGATAAAAATATTGTATCTTGACAACTATATATAGTTAGTATACGTCAGAACCAATTAAAACTACGATCTACCCGACCAATTAGAACTAGGATTGGCCTGCAACTTGCAATCAAAGTTACTAATTTAGA
>NC_088925.1:10477500-10587500 GCF_038396675.1 Hydra vulgaris | reverse complement strand
GTGTCTTAAAAAAACATTGAAGTTCTCCACTAAGATCATGGTATAAGGAGCAATATGCATCTATGGAACAAGCCGTCTACATATTGTGGAAGGAACGATAAACCAGAGAAAGTATATAGAGATATTGGAAAAATTTTTAGTTCCTTAAGTCAGAGACTGGTTCACTTATAAGGACTTTATATTTCAACAGGATAGTGGTCCATGCCGTACAGGCAAGTTGTCAATAACATGTTTCCGAGACAATCAATTCAAATGGCCTGGGAACTCACCAGATATGAACCCAATTGAGATTTTATAGGACATTTTGAAGGACGAAATACACAAAGTTCCAATCACTACAAAAACGCAGCTTATAGAGAGGATAATTCATATTTGGTTCCAAGAGAGGGAAAGCATTAGAAGCTGCCAAAGGTGTTCAAACCAAGTGTTTTAAACTTTGATATACCTGGAATATATATTTTTATGTTATTATCGTTTTTGATGACTTTATTTTTATGTTATGATATTTTTTGAAGTAAAAAAGCTTTATTGTTAATTAATAACTGAAAAATCCACAACATTTTTTCCGGTACTATGGTGTTTTCGTTGGCCCCTTGGTTTTCTCACCACTAAGAGTTTCTATCAAAATAGCGATGTGTAATTCTAACAAGAACAGCTTGCAGAAACACTAGAGCTGAAAGTGTTGAGGATATTTGTTAGGATGGTAGTGGTTCCAACATACTCCAGTGTTGGAAGCATTGGGAGTGCAGCATATGACAAAGATATTTTTTGAAGATATTTTTACTGTCAAAGTACAAAACTTGCCTCTTTCCATTCAATATTTTCATTATATCTTGTTATATCTGGTCTCTTAATAATTAAAGTATATTTTGCTATTTAATAAAAAAAAAGATACATAAGAGTTTCACGTAAAAAATTTGAATAAATAAGACATCTTAAAAAAAAAAATATCGTCAAAAAGTTCGAAAGATGTAAAACTTCCAGCTTAAATACAAAAAGATTTACAATATATAAACTAATACATAAATAACTAAAAGAATTAGTGTACAATTACTTTCTTCAAAGTATGAAAAGTAAAATTCATTGGAGTTATTAACCCTCAGAATTAAAAATGTGATATTTTGCTTGAAACTTAAATGAGTTTAACGATTTTACCATATGATCTTTTTAAGCCTTCTTTTTTTTCGAAATAATTCCTTTTTTTGGTCCTCGAAATCCTATTGAAAACTCTGTATATTTATTTATTTTCTTTGGCAATTTAAAGAAATGTGAATGATTTGTTCTTAGGAAATACTTTTCATTTATACTTTTTTCAAACTTGCAAATAAAAATAGCTGAAGTGAGGTTACTGGTATATTTATACATGAAAATTAGGTGTTGATAAATATTGTATTCATAAACATTCATCATTTTTATGTCTCTCATCAAGGGTTTAGTGTGCTCCCCTCGTTTTAGAATTACTTTTGCGAGTTTTAGTACATCAGCAAACATCCCTTGGTCTTAGGAAAGCTTGCCTTTATAGACCAATGGTCTACTAATGCTTTTTTCATTTTAAATAAGTTTATTACTGGATATATAATCAAATCCTGATAATTTGTTTTTTTTATAGAAGAAAAAGTCGTTTCAAATTCTGTCGAGTCAAAATCATACAACATTTTGTGATTTGAAGGTGTTAGACAGGTTTTATAAGAATTAGAGGATGGTACCTTTTTTTAGTGAAATTGTGAACTTTTTTCATAATAGTCCTTTTATCAACGGGTTCTTCAATCCCTGTTATCAACGGTTATCCCTGTATTCTTATTACTAATACTTGCAGCTATTTTTCTTTTAAAAAATTAATTTATTTTAAAAACTGTTACCTGGTTTACTACAATCTTACTTTGATCTTATTTGTGCAATTGCAATTTTGTCGCTTTAAGTCATTAATTTCATACTTGAGATTTTTATTTTCAATCTTTAATTTGTCAACATAGTTCTCTAATTCTTTAATTTTTTCATTGAAGCATTTCAAAGTTGTTTTCTAATGTGAATTTTCTGAAAAATTTTCAAAACAACAACATTATTGTAAAAGCAAAGTAAAAAAAAATAAGAATTTTTTGGTTTTACTTGTAAAAAAAATGATTTTTTTCCAAAAACTTTGTCGGTGTTTCAAAAAAACGGGTAAAATCCGAGGAGACGGAGTTCCGAATGGGTCCATTGCATTTGTATAAATTTCGACGTGATATGAGTGTTTTTGATGTAAGTAATGAGATTTTAATAATTGAAATGATCAACAAGAAATCAAAAAACCTGTTGATAAGCTGTTGCTATAGGCAACCAACTGGTAAAACAGAAAATCTTTCCAATTTTTTACAAAAGAACATGCTAGATAAAACTAATCTAGAAAAATTATCTTATTAGAGATTTCAACCGAAACTGTGTTGATTATTACGAAAAAATGAAAACATTAAAACTTACTACAACAACTTATTCGAAATGGGAACAATACCGATAATCAACCGACCGACTAAAATTACATTTACAAAATTTTCTCATCGTCATTAATTGACAATATCTTAACTACTAATTTTTTCAATAAACCAGTAAAAAAAGGAATTGTTAAAACTGACGTCTCCGACCGTTTTCCCATATTTTTTACCATATGCATAGATTCTAAACGATTAAACAAGAAAACAATATCAATATATAAGCAAATATACAAGAATAAAAATGTACTTTATAGAACAGCTTTCACTAATAGACATAAAATAAACATAAACGTAAATGCAGATTTGCTTTTATGTGTATATTGTTTGTTACTAATAGTTTGTAAATCATTAGTAACAAAAGTTAAAGAAAATGCAAAAGTTTAACTGATTATTTTAAGTGATTTAATTCAAACCTTTTTAAGCTGTCAAAAAATATATTAAAAAAGATATTTGAAATATAATATATCAAAGTCCATGTTTAGCAAATGCCGTTTTAAATTTACCTTAAAATTTTCCAAAGTGCAATTTAAAACGAAGTTTTGTTTTTCATTAAAAACTGGAAAAAAATTTTCCAAACCAAAGGTACCCGATATCGAATTTGGTACGAACTTAATTTAAGATGTATTATTGGAACGACAAAGTTTTTCTCTGAAAATTTGGTAGGATATTTATGAGAGATTTCATTAAAATAGGATTGAAATGTTACTGGAGATAACCCACGTTTTGCTTTAAACATAAATAGTAAAATTTGATCAATATTAAGCTTATAAATATTTAAAGCTCCAAGCTGACGTAAGAGAGGTTCGCATTGTGCATTTCTGGTAGCCCCAAATATTATTCTGCAAACATGTTTTTGTTTGCTATAAATATTCTTTAGTTAAGTGTTACCCCAGCCAACATTACAGTATGAAAGATAACTGTGTATAAACAAAAAATAAAGATTTTTTAAAGACTCATTATTAAGAAAAAGTTTTTTTCGATATAAAATGGAAATATTTTTTGAGATTTTACCTTCAATATATTTAATATAAAACTTCCATGACAATTTTTCATCTAAAAGCACTCCCAGAAAGTTTGTAGTCAATTCCCTTTTAACTATTATGTTATTGATTAAAAGATTGGGTAATTTAAGAGGAATACTCACGGCTTTATTAGGCTTATGGAATAGAATAAAATTTGTTTTCTCTGCATTTAATGAAAGACGGTTACTTATAAACCACTCATTGATCTCATCTAATTCTTCATTTACTATTCTAAAAAGAACATCAATATCTTTGTGAAAATAAAATAGATTAATGTCATCTGCAAATAAAATAGTATTGAATATTTTTGATGCTAAAGTCATTTACATAAAGTAAAAATAATAAAGGTCCTAAAACAGAACCTTGGGGTACCCCACAAGTTATTAAGATGTTTTTCGTGTCTTTTGATTGTTTAAGTATAAATTGTTTTCTGTTAGTTAGGTATGATTTAAACCAAAGTAAACTTTGATTTTTGATACCATAATTTCCCAGTTTTTTCAAAAGTATCTTATGGTTTACAGTGTCGAAGGCTTTAGATAAATCAATAAAAAACCCTATAGTATAGCAGTCACTATTAAACCCATTTGATATATGCTTAACCAATTCAATTATTGCATGATCAGTGGAATGGTTTTTTTTAAAACCGTATTGATTAAAATATAAAGTCTTATTTTCAGTTAAATATTTATAAAGTCTGTTATACATAATGCTTTCAATTAGTTTCAAAAAGCAGAGCAAGACTGAAATTGGTCTGTAATTTGAAACATTAGTCTCATCACGAGATTTGAAAATCGGTGTTATTTTTGCAATTTTTAATTTATCTGGAAAATGACCTGATTTAAGTGAGAGATTAAAAATATGGAATAACGAGGATTCGTTAATATCAAAAACAGGTTTTATAACATTAACATTAATTTGATCTATGCATGCACTTTTATTTTATTTCAGACTATTAAAAGCATTATACAGTTCACTTTTGTTTAAAATCGGTTCATAATTATATCAGTCTTAGTAAGATATGAATCGAATTTTTTTTGTCCAAATGGAACTTTTGCTGCTAAGTTTGGACCAACATCAAGGAAAAAACTGTTTAATTTCTCAATAATAACTTGTCTACGATAAACTAGTTTTCCATTAATTATAAGTTGTGGGGTAAGTTGTTTTTTGCATTTTTTTTCTTCCCAATTAAATCTCTAATAACCCTCCACGTTTTTCGAGCGTCTCTTTTGTTTTTTTCTAGTAATTTAGCGTAATAATTAACTTTTGATCGTTTTTTAGTTTTTCAAACAAGTTTTATGTTTGTAATTAATTTCATTTTTATAAGTTTTATTTTTTAAATATTTATCATTCAATTTCTGTTTTCTTCTTGATGATTTTAGAAGGCCTTTTGTCATCCACGGGGATATAAATGAATTTATTACTTTTGTTTTTAAAGGAAATACGTTTTCATACATTTTCAAAATTGGTTTAGAAATAAATCATAAGCATAAATAACATCGTGGGATAGCAGTATAAGATTCCAATCGACGTAATCATTTAATAATTCTTTAAATTGGCTTATGGAGCTTCCATTGATTTGTCTCATGAATACTGTTGATTTGAAGGTATCATTACTTAAAGTAACGCTATTAGTAATAAGAAATATAGGGAAATGATCAGTTAAGTCAGTCCTGATTATACCAGTTTTATAACGGCTATTATGAAAATTGTTGGTTTTTACATTATCTAGTGACGTCGATGATCATTTAGTTACTCTTTGTGCTTTGTTTATAGTTTATTGGCATTCGAGAAGAATACCAATAAAAGTTTTTGCTTCACTATTTAAAACATGGTTAAGTAAGTCAATGTTAATATCCCCAACCACGTAAACATGCTTCCGCAATATATTTTTTACAAGAATGTACGCAAATAAGTTTTGAATATTTTTAACCTTACCAGCTGACTGTCTATAAATAGCATTGATAATGATATTTTTAGCTAACTTGTTTATTATTTCAACGCATAACGACTAACAATCTGTATTGTTTACATTAAGATCTTTACGTTGAATAAAACCAATAAATTGCTTACACCACCACCAACGCAAATATCGCGCATTTGATGAACTGATGAGTAGTTTGTTAACGCAAACTTCCCAGCCTCTCGTGTTTTTTTCATGCCCACTCGTAATTCTTTTCTAATAAGTGTCGTCTCCGCGCAATAATCCTCATTGATATATATATTTTTCCCTTTTAATTTCCGAGAGTATTTTAGAATTTATCTTTATAATTAAGCAGTTTTACAACTATAGATCTGACTTTTTTTATTGTCTCTAGAACCAGTTCTATGAGCCCTTTCTATTTTTATTTCATTCAACCCAAGAGTTTCTTCAAATAATTTTAATACTTTTGATTCACTATCACTCCAACTCTCATTCTTGTTTTCTTTTAACCTGTCGATTCTCAGATTGTTTCTTCTCGACCTATCTTCAATTTCTCTGAGCTTACTTTTCACTTTTAATATCTCGCTGTTGTCTTTTAGCTTTGAACTCATCTCCTTTGTTTTAGATTTTACAAGTTCAAATTTTTCGGTAGCAATATCATCATTGGTTTGTATAAATTTCTTAATTTCCAATAAATGATTCTTTTGTTCTAAATCGCATGTTCTAAATCGTCTTCAAGTTTATTCATTTTAATTAGGTTAATTGTATTTTCTTTTTCGTACTTGCCAAGTCTCTCAGTGAACATTTTCAAGTTTACAGCTGTTAACGACGCAAAGCTTTTTTCTTGTTTTTTTAAAAGTTTTCTGGTTTCATCTAAATTTACATTACTTTGGTTGTCGAGTATATCCGCAACAAATTTCTCAATACTTTTTAAATCCATATTATTATATTAGTCAAAATCTTTTCAAAATTAAAATACTTAAAATATTAAAATACTTTTTAACAATACGTAGGGTAACCTGGGGCAAAGCGAGACACTTTCAGGGAGAATGTTCATAACTTGAGAAGAATCACGTTTCACAACAAGAAATTTTGCAGGCCACAAGCACATTATGTGTCTGAAGAAAAAACTAAGTAAAACTATAATTGTTAATAAAATTAAAGCAGACTTTTGATAAATTCAATCTGATTAAATATATTAAATGCAAATAAAAACACTAAGGTATCATTTTATAATGTAATTTCTCTAATGCAATTCAAAATATATGAATATATTAATAAATTTGCTTGCATAAAAAACAAATATTATCTAAAACAAAAAACATAATAGGAAGTAAAGCACAATATTAATTGAAAAAATGCATATTGAACATTAAGTCTCATGTTTGTCAAATATTTGAATAAAATACCAAGTCTACTTGCATAAAAAAGCAATTTTCCTTTTAAATCAAAAAATATGATAGGAATTAAAAAAGTAATATCAATAAAAAAAATGCATATGCAAAGTTTCATGTTAGTCAAAAAATTTGAATAAAATTTATTCACATAAAAAGCAAACATCGTTTTATGTGCAGTCTTCGTGTACCCAAACAGTACATACACAACAAGCTATCCAGTCAATTTGGCTATCATTGCACCATTTCTCTTGACAAACTGGACTAAACCATTCTTCTTCATTGTTTACATCTTTTTCAATCAACCATTTTTTTAATTTTCTTTTCTTTTTTTGTTTTTATATTTTTTTGTTTAATTTATTGTCATTGTTCTTTTCCAGAAAGTTTTTTTTCTTATTGTTCTTTTTTTTTTCCTATTGTTTTTTTCTCATTGTTCTTTTCAAGTAAAATTTTTTTCCTATATGGAGAACTAGTTATAATCTGAGATTTTTCAGCTAACTTTATTTTTAGAGTGTAAAGTTTTGGAATTTGAAGTATGTCTTTAAAAGAATTTGATGAAATAACAGTGATCTCTAAAAAGCTTTTAATTGGCTTTACTTTATCATGACTCATTAATTCTAATGTAGTCAACTCTGGCTGCTGTAAAATTTCACTTTCTTTTTTGTTATCACGTTCAAAGTGAATTTCTGAAGTATGGATAACCTGATTTTATTATTATCACTCAAAGATGTCCTTTGATATTCATTTTCTAACAAATGCTGATTAAATGGGACAATTCCAGTTGCTCTAAAACTTGAAGTAGCATTTTCCATATTAGCAGCTCTTAAATATGCTTCATTAAAAATTTCTCCAAGATTTTCTGTTTGTATTTGTCTTCCTGAATGGTTTTACATTCATCTCATACATGCTTGATTAAAAAAGGTTTTCAAAGGCTTAAAAAATCCACGATCCAATGGTTAAAGTTTATGAGTTGTGTGTGGTGGTAGCAATAGGAAAAACAATCCATTGTCACAAGCATAGTCTATAAGTTTTAAGCTTTTAGTATGAGAACGATGACCGTCAAATATAAGTAAAACTTTGTTGATTAAGGTGTATCGTGAATGTTTAAAAAATTTTTGTAAATCTTTAAGATAATAATCAGTATTAACCCAGCCATTTTCTGAGCATCCTTGAATAGTTCCGACTGGAGCATTATCTGAGAGTAATAGTTTCCTTTTTTTTTTTTTTTTTTTTTTTAACATCTTCGCTTCCAACAAGGCTTCAAGCAGCCACTAATTAAAGTTGGAAGTTACTGAAAGAAAAAAGATGAAGATTGTAGAGCAAGATAATGATTGACGGACGACTTAAAGGATTGCAAATTATATGAATCAGGAAGGCAAGATAAAGGAAGCGAATTCCAAAGAGCTGATGTTCGAGGAAAAAAACTAGACGAATAAGCGTTTTTGGAGCACTTAGAAACAGTCACGGAAAAAGGATGACACTTAATTGAAAGACGAGTAACACGAGAATGAATTTTAGTTGATGGCACAAGAGACGCTAGCTCTTTAGAGCAGTGCCCATTATAGTATTTGTAGAAAAGAGAAAGAGAAGCAACATTACGACGATGTGATAATGGTTGGAGGTTGGCTGCAAGGGCAGGTCCAACTATGTTTACAATGCGTTTTTGCACCTTGTCTAGAAGAGAAAGGGCATCATTAGAAGATCCGCCCTAAATATGGCAACAGTATTCCATACAAGGCCGGATTTGAGATTTATAGAGATAAAGAATAGAATCCGAAGTAAGAAAGTGACGAGCTCGATAAAAAGATGCAACCTTAGCAGATGCTAATTTTGCAACTGATTTGATATAGGGTTTCCAAGAAAGATTGGAAGTAAGAGTTAATCCTAGAAGATGAAGTGTAGGTGACTCATCGAGTACATCACCGTTCATAAATATAGGAAGATCTAAATTATTGCGATAACGATTGGCTGAAAAAAATTGAGTTTTATCTGAATTAAAGTTCACCAGCCACTGTGAGCATGCTGTAGCAGAAGTGAGATCCTTTTCAAGCTCAGATCGCTCTCCAGAATTTTTGAAGATAGGGATAACAGATGCCGCTTTGCGCTTAAATATCATCATAAGTGGTACATAATGACCAACAGAATTACGTGCACATAAAACTGTTGTTGTGACTCCTTTTTCCCCACTTGTCAGTGATGAAACACACCATTTTCCTGTAGATGAGATAACTTTTAATGGCTTATGGACGCATGACAACCCAGACTCATCACAATTAAAAATTTGAAATGGCTCAAAGTAATATTTATCTAAAAAATTCTCTAAATTACTAAAATAGATTTTAATATTATTTTCGTTCAAACCAAATTCTCTGTTTATAGAAGTCGCTTCTGGTTTTCTTAGTAATAAATCAGGATGGCATTTTAAAAAAGCCTCGCACAAAGTCTTTTCCTGCTAATTTACTATCTTTGTTATATGAATTTGGAATTTATTTTTTTTTACAGAATTTAAATACCATCAATCTAATATCCATCATTGAAAGACCATAAAATGAATTGTCCATATCTTTAATATACTTGATTGTTCTTGGTAATCAGAAAGTACTTTTCTAAAACTTCCAAGTAAATTAGTATGTAAACTACTTTCAAGTGAAGCCTTTTTAAAACGCCAATGTAGTGAATCTTTTGGCACACTAAAGATTTTACAAGCTTTTCTTAAAGATATATGCTTCAACTTTACTGCTGTAATAGCATTTTTCATGTCATCTTCGTTCCAGTTAGCTTGATTAGTTTTTCTCTTGTAGTTTCTCCTTTAAAAATTTTTGGTCACTAAATGACAACAAAGTTATGTTATATTCTTTTAAAGTTTCTAATAAAATTATGTTTTACTTTTACATAAAATTCTTTCATAAAATGACGATTTTAAAATTAAACGTTTACTTTGACGATCTCTTTCAGTAACTAGCGTTGTCGCACTTTCCCCGTAAATGTGAAGTTATATATTTCTTAAATATCTTTGAAACAAAATAATCTGACATAAAAAGAAGAATGGCAGCTGAAAGATAAAAAATAAATGATTACAAACTCAATATTATGTTTGTTCGGTGGTAATAAATGGCAGCGTACGTGGATTTTTTCCACAAGAGAAAAAAAAATTAATTTTGATTTTTTAATCAAATTGACGCAACTTGTAAACTTTTAACCCACTTTCATAAAAATTCTGTACAAACTTAGAAAACCTTTGCCGCGAGTCTCGCTTTGCCCCAGGTTACTCTACTTAAAATCTAAACCAGAACAAACATAAAATCAATAATCAAACCTACAAAAGCTTATTCGAAAAAACTTCGCAAAAATGCCACACAAAAAAAAAAAGAAAAATAATGATACCTCGCTGTCATATGCATTGAAATTTGGTAAAACTATATTTAGTGAATCAGATGGTATTATAAAATTACCTAATAGCTTTCCATACACAAACGATAAACATTGCAATGACGTACAGACATTCAGTAATTCAAAAATAAATTTCATTGAATTGACTAATGACGAGTTTAATGATGTTTTTAAATCGTTAAAACGAAATAAAGCCACAGGATTAGATGGCATTAATGGAGATATTATAATCAATTCTTACGATGTTATCATAAACATTCTTTATAAAGCATTTAGAACATCTATTATACAAGAGTCCTTTCCAGATCATCTGAAAATAGCAAAGATAGTTCCTGTTTTCAAAACCAGTGATCATACTAGTATAAATAACTAACGTCCTATTTCAATTTCATTTCATTTTTCTCGAAAATTATCGAGAAAATAATGTATAACCGAGTCTATACATATATTAATGACAACAAATTGCTTTATGAAAACTGAGCATGCTATCCTCCAACTTACACGCAACATATCAGAGTCTTTTAAAAAATCTCAACTTACATTTGCAGTGTTTATTGGCCTGTCCAAGAAATTTAAAACCCTCAATCATGAGATCTTATAAAAAAAACTTGTCTCTTATGGTCTAAAAGCTAAAACATTTAATTGGTTCAAAAGCTATTTAATAAATGGCAAATAATATGCTTACAATGAAAACTCTGACTCTCAGATATTAATGAATATTACATGTGGTGTTCCGCGAGGATCCATACTTGGACCACTTCTTTTTTTAATATATATCAACGATCTTAAAAAAACTTCAAACTTATTAACAATAATCTTGCAGATGACACAAATTTGTTTTTACCTCATGAAAATACAAATACACTTTTCAATAACATGACAAACAAGCCTAAAAAAGTTTCTGATTGGTTCAAAATAAATAAGTTGTCTCTAAATATTGATAAAACTAAATGGACATTTCATCCAAGTTCAAAAAAACATTCCACGTTTAATAGATCTTTCATTCACTTTCAAAAAACAAAGGTTGCCAACTAAAATACTTGACCTTTTTATTGACAATATAATTATTAAGAGAGAAAAAAACCTTGGAAAAATCACATTGACAGTAACTCCACAAAAGTTGCAAAATTTAATACTATTGGTATTATATAAGGCGTTGCGAACGAAAGGGGCACACCAACCAACTTTCGAAATCCGTTTTCTTTAACCATTTTTTACTTTAGTCTGTCATCTACAATATAACACAAGATCAACGTGTCAGTGGGCCTCTTTCTGACTGAAAATCCCTTGTTATTTACACGTGATGAAGAAACACACATTGTAACGAGTAAAACTACCACAGAGGGGGAGGGGGAGGGGGTGTTAACATTTCTACCACGTGGTAGGAAAAAGTGTAATTTCGCGCGCTTACTCAAAACTTGATTTTGGTTGGTGTGCCCCTTTCGTTCGCAACGCCTCATATGTAAAGCAAGAAAAATATTAAACAAACAAAAATTAACACAGCTGTACTATTCCTTTGCAATTATGCAAATATGTATTAGACACGCAATAATAAAACAAAACTTAAATCTCTTTAAGTTTTTTTTTATTATTACTTCTTCATCACACGCAGCTCACGCAATAAACTTTAATAACTCTAAGCCACTTTAAAAAAAATGAAAGTCCTAAATATTTACCAACTAAAAGTGTATAACATTTTATGCTTATGTTTAAATGTAAAGAAAACTTATCTTTTTGTGCATTAAAACCCGAAAATAAATGTGACCATTCTTTACAATGACATCACAAAAAATAAAAACAAAGAAGAAAAACTTAAATTTCGGAAAAAAGCAACGGAAAAAGATTTCAAACTAAGATTTTTTTTATTTATTTCATACATTTTTTAGAATTATTTATTTACGATTTATTTTTAGTTAGTTTTACTAAGTTATGCTCTTATGCGCAGGGCCGACGACACGGGTTTAAAAGTGAAGGGGCATAATCGTCAATTTCTAAAATAGATCTAGATATATAGGACTTTTTTTTATTAAATTACTAGATATCTACTAATTTCTTAAGTGAAAAAAAAAATTAATAAAAATGGTCTTTTAACCAAACCCGGTGTCGTCGGCTCTGATGCGATGTTGTAGTAATATCTTTCTTTCTTCAGTTTTTTAGCATATATAGTTTTACTTATTATTATTTGTTAGTTATTTATTGTTTTATTTTTTAGATATTATTTATTTTTTAAAAGTGATATATAAATTTTGTGTACAATGATATATTTGTTTTTATTTTCATTTTAGCCAATTATCATGTTTTATTCTACGGTGTTAGTTTCAATAAGTTTTTTTCTTTATTATCAATTTTGTTTCTTTAATTATTTATTTCTTTAATCTTATGTTTTTTATTTTTATTTTTTGCAAAAAGTACTTAACGTAATTTTTTGTTTTGTAATTTTGTTTTTGTAATGTTTGTTGTAACTTTTCTTTTGTTTTGATTTTCTCAATGTTTTCCTGTTTATATTTTAGTTATTTATTTAGTCATGATATTTGCAATATATTTTGGTTATTATATTATAGCATGTGATTAATATATTTACTAAATCTTTATAATTTTTTAAGAATATATTTGAGTTATATTTACTAATGCTAAAATAACATTATTATTATATGTTGCTATATTATCATTACAACCATTATTACTATGATTAATTATATATATAAATTTTTTTTTTTTTGGTGTTTACTTGAGATTAGTATTTTAATACAATTTGTGAAAATATTTTCTGAATATACATGAATTTTGTATTTCTTATCGCAGCCCATAAATATGGAATAAAATAGTTATACCTAATATCGATTTTTCTATTAATTTGACTTATAATTATTCCAAACAAAAGTTAAAAAATATTTTTCACTATAAAACATCTTTATCTATTTCTAACAATTAGATATTAATAGTTTTATTTTAAATTTATTTATTCAATAAAATATAGTCTATTCGCACATGAAAAACGTGCGAATAGACTATATTTTATTAAAGCCAAATCGCTTATTACTTAGTATATTGTTAAATATTTATTAAGCCTGATCACGCATAACGCGTTCAGATAATTTTGAGAAACTCGGTAAGGCGGTATTAGATCTATAATTAAAAATATTAGTGTCATCACCAGATTTAAAAATAGTTGATATAGAAGCATACACAATAGCTGACAAAGTCATAGACAATATTGTCAAGTTAGCATTGATGAAAGCAGTTGGTTTTTATGCTGTATAAATATCTAAAAAGAATTGACAAGTTTTTTTATTCATAAATTTTTCTATTTGAATATTCGACTACTTGGCAAAACTTTTGATATTTATTAGCTACCGACTGGTCAAAAAAGTATCTACAGGTTTTCATTTATCAATGCATGAATGAGAAAACCAAATGACGCACCTCTTAAATAGTGTCGAGTTTCTAGTAGTTAACAAAAATATTCTAGAAGAATAGTATACAGAAATAATCTAGAATAATAGTCTAAATTTTCGAGAAGAATAGTTCACAGAAGATTAGTCCATAGAAATTTCCTAGAAGATTAGTTACACATAAATTTCCTAGAAGATTAGTTACACATAAATTTCTCAGAAAATCTACTAAGTATCAAGCACTGTAAAATAAAAATGTTTTCTGAATAAATTTGAATTTATATCAAAACATGATTCCGTAATAAATAGGTTACAAAATTTTCAAATATTTTCGAAACTTCTAATACAAATGAATAGATATAATTATCCATTTAATAAAGATTTATAAGCAGAGCTTCAAAGCCCAGCATAAAAAAAACTACATACAAAATTTGTATTATAAGTTCCGTTAGTTTCCAGGCTGTTTCCAATGGGCCCGCACTTTAAAGCAGACGCAGACTCAATACATTTTTAATGAATATTTTTTGAATAAAAATACAAGTGCATTTGGTTAGATTTTTGCTGGAATTTTTATATATAATTTCTATGCCGAACAACTTTTATTGTAAAAGCGATTTTTTTAAAAAAAATGTTGAAACCGAACGTCTATACATCCGTCGCTGCTCTTAATACAGCTAAGCATGCTAAGCCATTTAAATATACATATTTTTAACTTTAATATAATTATTCAAGATAAAATTTTGCTAATCTGAACCATTCTCGCATCTAAACACTTATCAAAAATATATGTTCATTAAAGATATTTATTATGCCGTATTCAAACATAGTGAAAACAAATAAAAGTAAAGACCAAAACCATTGAATTTGCACAAATAAATAATCTAATTTATCGCGTTTATATTTTTACGGTAAAAGATATCGTTAATCCGCCAAACAGCTGATTGAGCAATAATCGTTTCTTCTGTAACTAATATTTGGTATAATAAGAACTTTAAAAAGAATGCAACAATTTTTCTCGAGAAAATTTTTATTAGAATCTCATTTGAAGTAATTCTAAACAGAAGAATAACATATATATATATATATATATATATATATATATATATATATATATATATATATATATATATATATATATATATATATATATATATATATATATATATATATATATGTGGTGGCCAAATTATTAGACTAGGCTACAAAACCGAGATTATTTTCGAATGTACCTATCTTGGTACAAATTAGTTATTAAATTAATGTATATATAGTTACTGCATGTATAGCCCAATGTTGCTTAAGTGATAATAAGTGCAATTTATTTTTATTTTCGCTCAAGATCCATTTTATTGAAAATTTTAACTGTAAATTGAATATTAAAATTTGGTCACCTGCTATCTGTTAGAGGTCAGTATTTTCTTATTTGTTTGATGTTTATGAGCAAAAATTAAAGGAAAATGTACATTAATAAGAGTTGCTTGACATTACATTAAAGTCAATCTTTTATTTATTTTTATTTTCTACATTAAAAATGAAGAAACATGTTTAATTAATAAAGCATTTTATGTCCTTTTAATAGATGGAAAAAGCTGCCGACTTGTCACCGACAAAATTGGCCAGAGTTGAGGTTTATCTATAAAAGACATCACTCACGCAAAAGGAGATTGCTAAAAATGTTGGAATAAGTCAGAAATCGGTATCGAGAATGAAGAAGATTCAGGCTGGTGAAAAATTACGAGGCAACCGTGTTGGCAATTGTGGCAGAAAAAAATCTATGTCTGTGCGAGACAACAGGTACCTCATGAAATACTGTATAAGAAACCGTAAAGCAACAAGCAAGATGTTGCAGGAAGAATTACAAAAAAGTAATGTACATGTGAGTACCAGAACAGTCAGAAGACAATTAGTTGTGAATGGTTTTCGAACTCGACGGCCACGCAGAAAACCAAAGCTGACTCCGGCAATGATCAAGAAACGTTTGGCATGGGGAAAGCAACACAAAAATTTCACTGAAAATGACTGGAGTCAGGTGTGTTTCAGTGATGAATCATCCCTTTACATCATGGATGAGAAAGCACCCTATGTACGTAGGAGACCCGGTGAAGAATTTCATCCTGACTGTGTTGCAAAGACAGTAAAGCACCCAACGTATGTCATGATCTGGTCAGTTATCTCTATTCATGGGCCTAGACGACTGTATATTGTTGAAGGCACCATGAATCAAGTTCAATACAAGAAGATGCTTGAGACACAACTGCTGCCTCAACTTGGCGAATGGTACCGACGGAGACCGTTCACTTTTATGCAAGATGAAGCACCTTGTCACACTACAAAGACAGTCAAGAAATACTTAGCTGACAACCACATTAGGCTTCTGCAGTGGCCAGGTAATTAACCTGACATGAACCCCATTGAGAACCTGTGGGAGATCATCAAAAGAAGAGTAGGAGGAATGAAACCAAAAAATAAGATGGAACTGACCGAGGCTTTGATCAATGTCTGGCATCATGACGACGAAATCCGTAAACTTTGCCCGAAACTTATTCATGGGATGCCTTCAAGAGTCCAGGCACTGCCTAAAAATAAGGGAACCCATGCAAAATATTAATTGACATGTTTCAACTATTCGAACTTTCATTGTCATTGTAATTTATTTCATTTTTTATTGTTACTTTTTGCATTTTTATTGTAATTTTAACTTAGTCTTATTAATGCAAAATTTAAGCCATCTTGGCATTTGAATATCAAGTCCTAATTTTGCATTGTATTTAATTGTTTTTATACTTAAACGGTTCAATTTTGTGCTTTTTTACAATAAAATATTGCGCTTCTTAACTTTTCTAATTTTTTGTAATGTTTTGAAGTAAAAATGTTGCATTATTTATGAATAAATTTCACAAATGTATCAAAAATTGCATTTAATCTAATAATTTGGCCACCACTGTATATGTATAAAAATACGCACACGTGTGTGTGTGTTCGCACACAAAAAGTGTGTGTGTGTGTTCGCAACGTTCGTTTAAGAATGTCCCAGCTAACACAAAACGTTCAAGTTCGTTCGTCGAACGTTGCGAACGTTCGAGAACATTTTATGAACGTTCTTAAACGCTCGCAACGTTCGTTGAACGTTTTGTGTTAGCTGGGGTATATATATATACACATATATATGTGTGTATATATATATACATATATACACACATATATAAAGACTCATCAGAAATCCTTCATTTCTGATGAGCCTTTATCGATGAAACACAGTGTAAAATGAAAAAAATTTTTGTTAAGTGATTTTCTACTAATATATAATTGTTCTGTTCTTTTAAGAACATTGAGCACTCTATTTTTGTAGAATACATTTTAAAGTTGTTTAAATATATATATATATATATATATATATATATATATATATATATATATATATATATATATATATATATATATATATATATATATATACACACACATATATGTATGTATATATGTGTGTATATGTATGTGCGTATATATATCTACATATTTATGTGTGTATATATATATTTACATATATGCATGTTTATGTGTGTGTATATATATATATATATATATATATATATATATATATATATATATATATATATATATATACACACACACATATATATATATATATATATAACCCATTTATTTAACCATCAAATGGAAAAAATTACAAAGTTATTTATAATTTTACAAAATTAGGTTCGGTGTCACTCATATAGTTAAAAACTAGCCATTGGAGTGACACCTTAATGAAATAAATAAAGCAAAAAAATGTAATATAGATAGCGACCAAAAAAAATTAAAAAAATAAAACAAAATAAAAAGAACAATATTATCTTAAAAAGACAAATAACACAAAAAAGGGAAAAAGTGAATAAACTGACATGAGAGATAAAGAATGAAACAACGCAAGGTTTGATGATCTGAAGCATGATAGAAAGTAAAAAAGAAAACAAAAGGATATTTTTAAATATTATGATGAGACAAAAAAGAAATAACTCGAATAATAGCAACAAACATAAAAAGCAACGATAATAAAAATAATTTGTAACAAGGCCACAAAAAAAATACACGTCAACATAAACAATACACAAATGTACACATCAATAAAAACGATACATAAAGTATAAACAAAACATAGAAATACAAGACAATATAAAAAAATATATAAAAACACACGACGTTATAAACAATGCACAAAAAAAAACGACAGTAAAAAAACAATCCCAACAACATAAGCTAATAAAACTTTTAAAATGTTATTTTTGTTTTTATTTTCGAATTTATCACGAACATTTTTATTCTTTTAACTTTGTGTTTAGTTTTTCTGTTTATTTAATGTTTTTTCTTCAATTTTTATTCTTTTATATTTTCATTGTTTCATTTTTTTATTTTTCGATTCTTCTATTCGAAACAATTTTTATTTGCTTTTCTTTTTTTCTCTTATATCTATTTTTCACCTTTTCACTGTTAAAAAAATGCTTCCTCAATTTGCGATGTCATTGCAAAGTGTATATATATATATATGTGTGTGTGTGTGTGTGTGTGTGTGTGTGTGTGTGTGTGTGTGTGTGTGTATAAATTGATTTTTTGACAAGATCGAATAAAAATAACTGCATAATTTTTACTCCTAAAAGTTTCATGGATATTGTGGTTTATCCTCCTCCGGTTGCAATATAGAGGCCACATACCCGGACCTGCGAAGACGACTTCAGCTCGTTAAGGAGCATCATAACCTGCTTCGCAGACCAAGAGTAAGTGAATTTAAGAAGAACGAAGGATAATGGTGTGAAAGTCAGTTAGAAAGATAGCATAGAGAGAGCGGACAGATATTGCACTGATGTAAGAATGTGCAATAAGTACTGTTAATTTGCGAACCTTTGTATGATATTATGCGAAGATTTTCATGAAGGCAAAGCAAGCATTTTTTTGTTACGTTACTGTAGACGGGGACTTGTTTAATGTTTGACCAGCTTAATTTGTGTGTTATTTTTAAGTTTTCATTTATCTGCCATATATTAAATAAAAATGCCATTATTAAATAAATGCAAATTAATTAATTAAAACATTAACAAATATATTTTTAAAAAAATGCCATTATTAAATAAAAAAACAGAAATAATATCTAAGTGCCGTCACGAAAACAAGTTCTTGCTTGACAACCACAAGCCCAAAGATTAAAAAACCAAACCACGCTCGCAAATAGTAACAGTTTTATAATTGTCTTTTGAACATCCCGATGTTTATTAAGAGTATAATACATAAGCTGTTGTCATGTTATTTAACTTATGATAGTACTTGGTGAAGTAGCTTAAGATGATACGTTTTTAGACGCTCAAGATGAGATGCGGCTTTTTATTAAGAAAAGCGCGTTTTTTTTAAGTTATTCTCCATGGAGCTTTATTTTGGTATTTCAAGAGCAAAAGTTTTTTCAAAAAATAATATTGCAAAAAGATAGTAAAGATTTTTTTTTTTTTATGGTTGAGATAATTATTTTTTACTTAAGTATAGTCCTTAAAGATACAATTTTATTTAATTTTTTTTTGTTATTTTGAGTTCCATTAAAAAAAAGCTCATTTTAGAAAACTGGTTTCCTAAGATGAGATGATTGATGTTGAAAATAACGCAATTTTTGGTATAAAGATTTTTTTTAAGAACTATTCATGTATATTCTTTAATAGGAAAGATTAAATAATGATAATCTGCAAAAAGAAATATAAATATTATTTTATTTAATATAATATATAATATAATATTTCGGCTGCAAAAAAACAATAGACTGTTAAGATGCTTAACATACGCAACCTTCCCCTACTTATCAAAAATATATATATATATATATATATATATATATATATATATATATATATATATATATATATATATATATATATATATATATATATATATATATACACACAGTATTGTGCAAGAAAGATTGGAAGTAAGAGTTAATCCTAGAAGAAGAAGAGTAGGTGACTCATCGAGTACATCACCGTTCATAAATATAGGAAGATCTAAATTATTGCGATAACGATTGGCTGAAAAAAATTGAGTTTTATCTGAATTAAAGTTCACCAGCCACTGTGAGCCCCATTTGTAAAAATTTAGTGGATTCTATACCAAATCATGTGCAGAAAGTCATAGCAGCACGAGAAAGACACATAAAATATTAGTGCATGAGTTTTTATTTTATTAGAGTAAGAAAACTTAAAATTGAATTTTTATTCTTTTTAACTTTGATGCAATTAATTTGCACAATACTGTATATATTTAAAATCAATTTGCAATATTACTATCGGTGGAGAAATAGTATAAAAAGTATTTTTAAAATAATTTTAACCGTAACAGATTCAAAAACCCTCTGCGCAAACTCGTAATTTTGAAATTATAAAATTTTTCAAAAATAAATTGTTGAGACAAATTGAAAAGTCTTGTTTTTAAAAGGAATGACCTTTATGAACTAAAATATTAGTAAAATAATACAAAGCAACAAATTTACATAGGGCTGAAAATACCTTACGAACAGCGCTGTGGCTAGAGGATCAGACCCCCCCCCCCAACCTGTCGATAGAGTTATTAAAAACTTGTATTACTAGGTGTATTACTAAAAAAAAATCCTCATATTTGGAAAGGACCCCTAAATTTGAAAAAGAGCCCCAAATTGGCAGAACTGGAAATTGTCTAGCGTGACTAACCTCCATGCTTACAAACAACGCATAAAATCTATGTAACTTGGAGTAAAGGTATTTTTTGTTGAGGATTTGATGGATTTGGAAACATTTCTTGTACAAATTGGACAGTTCATTTTACTATACAATAGATAAATCCAACATCATGTGTTAAGTCATCAGATATAAAACATAAAGACAATGGTTCACTTTTAGTAGCACTCTCATCATTTTTGTTATAAATAACTACATTATGTAATGTGCATTGCTGTTGCTTCAAAATCAACCAAAACAATAATTTCATTTATGGGTATAGATGACTTTAATGTATTTAAATATTTACCTTGTGCTTTAGCAATATAAGAGTGAGGTGTTATGCTATCAAGTTTTTCACTAAGACTTTCAATGAATTCGCCTATTGTAGATGTGTAACTTAAAAGTTCTGCTCTATCTGTTGTACTCCATCTTCATCAACTTTGTCGTTCTCTTCAAATGATCCTTCATTTTGAAATAGATTTGCAGTTAATTGATAATAATTTGAACTCCAGGGCAATGATTACATCTATGGACCATGCATTCCTTTGACTCTCTGCTACAAACAATCTTCTCAATAAGTTCATGGTAACTCTTTTCCAGTTTAACTGCGCTAAGCATAAGCTTTAGGTTTTAATGTATTACACATATACAAACAGCATGGGTTCCTTTTTGACCAGCATAAATACACCATTTTGGCTTTAACTGAGCAAATTTAGAAAATCCTATTTTGGATTGAGGGTGCTCAAGCTTGAACTCAATAAACAATTCCTTTAAATTGCAAAGAAGTAATTGCTTTGATACATGTTTATTTTTGGATACACTTACAAAATCTTTTATACCTGGCAACTGCCGACTGAACTGATCATTACAATAAAAGCTTTCCACCTTATCAATATCTGATTCAATTCTAACAATGTTAATTTTTTCTGGAAGTGTTAGTATTCCTTTTTCAAATTTAAGTTTTCTTGCTTAAGTTATGGTTGACTTTAAAATATTGAATACTTCAGCTAAATATTATTCACAATATATCACTGAATATAATCAAAATAATTTCATTTCCAGACTGAATATAATGCATTTCCAGATTATTCAAAAAGTTGTGCAAAAGGACCTAGATAGCCATATGATGGTTATCGCTGTGTGTTAAGCCAAATTACCAAATTTCTGTTTACGCTTCTGACAACAACAACAACAACAACAACAACCAAAATTTTTACACCTGTTGCATTAACATTGAGGATAACTGATAGCTTTTTTGACATAAAATCAGTAACTTTCATTAATTTTCTTTTCCCAAGAGAAATTTTTGCATGTTGTGGAACCCCGTGAATTTTACTGGTGATACATCTATTTTATTAAAACTGGTATTTATAAGTTCTTTTTCTTGTGCAATTTCTATATCTTCTTTAAAAAATGTTTGTTCCAGAAAATCATCTTCACCATTGTGGTCCTGTAAGGTAGACCAATCATCTATTTTTTTAACCACTTCTTTTCGACATGAAGGACACATTCTATAACCAGGTGTTGTTTCAATACCAATTGAACACATATCTTTTTCCAGTTGAACATCAATTTCTTAAATGGGTCAATGCAATTTTTTTGGAATTTAGCAAACCGTTTAATTTAAATTTTCTCATGACGTAAACAGATTTTAACATTAGCATCTAATATTATTAGCCCAAATCTATATAATAATAAATTTCTCTCCCTGAATAGCTTGATAAATCTTTCAATCCAATTGATTTAGTGTACACCATTTTATGACATTGATCATTTGATAAAATACCAACTGTACACAAAACTTGTTCATTTTAATCATTTAGTTTTTAATTAGCTATAGATAAACACAAAATACACATAAATACATTTATTTAAAATGTAGAAAACTTTTATCATTAGTATTTTTAAATATGATATTAAATATTTATTATTTTTTAAATTTTGATTATAACTTTATAAGTTTTTTTATTTTAATGATTAACTACAGAGAAAGAACAACAGTTGGTAAAATTTCAGACTAATACTGAGTCTTAGCTTATTAATCAGGGGTGTGAAGTTGTAAAAAAAAGTACCGACTCCGACTCCAGTCATTGAAATTTTCAGAGTACGACTCCGACTCCAACTCCAAAGCAAAATTTTTGAAAAATTCTTTAAAAAATATTACATGATAATTAAAAAAATTTTTTGTGCCAAATTTATGAAAAGTTCTTTGAGGTTTAGTATGAATATAAAGTTAACTGAATATTTTGTTCACGCACGTGCAATACCAAGAAGTTTTACTATTGGAATTGAAGTTGCGATTTTGTTTAGCGACTCCGACTCCGCTAAAATTGTTGCAACTCCGCGACTTCACAGCCCTGGTTTTAATATTGAGTGTTTATTTTGTTTTAGTAAAAGATGAAATAATATTCATAAATTAGAAAGCATAAGATTATTTTAAAAAAATATCTATTTGAATTAGAGTTTCTTTAAATTTTTTTTTTAAACATGTTCGCTTCCAACAAGGCTGCAAGCAACCACTAATTGGAGTTGAAAGTTACTGTAACAGAAAAGATGAAGATTTTAGAGCAAGATAACGATTGACAGATGACTTAAGAGATTGTAAATTATATGAATCAGGAAAGCATGATGAAGGAAGCGAATTCCAAAGAGCTGATGGTCGAGGAAAAAAACTAGACAAACAAGAGTTTTTGGAGCACTTAAGAACAGTCACAGAAAAAGGATGAGACTTAATTGAATGATGAGTAAATCGAGAATGAATTTTAGTAGATGGCACAAGAGACGCTAGCTCTTTAGAGCAGTGCCCATTATAGTATTTGTAGAAAAGAGAAAGAGAAGCAACATTATGACGATGCGATAATGGTTGGAGGTTGGCTGCAAGAGCAGGTCCAACTATGTTTACAGTGCATTTTTGCACCTTATCTAAAAGAGAAAGAGCATCATTAGAAGATCCGCCCCAGATATGGCAACAGTATTCCATACAAGGCCGGATTTGAGATTTATAGAGATAGATAATTGAATCCGAAGTAAGAAAGTGTTGAGCTCGATAAAGAGATGCAACCTTAGCAGATGCTAATTTTGCAACAGATTTGATATATGGTTTCCAAGAAAGATCGGAAGTAAGAGTTAATCGTAGAAGATGAAGATTGGATGACTCTTATTGCAATAATTTAGATTGGAAAATCTAAATTATTGCAATAACGATTGGCTGAAAAAAATTAAGTTTTATCTGAATTGAAGTTCACCAGCCGCATGCTGTAGCAGAAATGAGATCCAAGCTCAAATGTCCCCTCCAAGCAATCAGAAAGTGTTGGCTTCTTATCATGACAAGAATAAATGATAGTATCATCAGCAAGCAATACCACCTTAGATGTGAGAATACCTGAAAGATCGTTAATGTAAATTAAAAAGAGTATAGGGCCAAGGATTTAACCTTGTTATACTTATTATATACAATGTTGTTATACTCCAAGAAAATCGTGGAGTTAACAGTATCAAAACAGACATTTGTACACAAATGAAGAATATTATATTATTACTTATTCAAAGTTTTTCAATGTAATGTTGACCCAGTGATGTTAAAAGTACAAAAACACTTTCTAAGAAACTTTGATATTTTAGCAAACAATAAAGCATCACGGAGTAGACCTTATATATAATCATATATGCATATATATGTATATATATATATATATATATATATATATATATATATATATATATATATATATATATATATATATATATATATATATATATATATATATATATGAGGCATTCCATGAGAAAGTGGGACAGGCATGTAACCTAGCATCTCAGATTTTCTTCTTACTTTGTTAAAATGGTCACCTATATAACATAGACTACCTTGCAAAATTTTAGCACTGATATCAAATGGGTTTTGAAGATATTGTTACTTTAAAATCAGCTATTTTTAGCAGTTTTTTTGTTTGGCAGCCATTTTGATTTTACTATAGTTTTTGTTTTACAAGTTACTGTTTAACTAACCATGTAATTAAGCTAAAAATTAGCACCAGTTATTTAATTATATAATTATTTCAATTAGAGTGAGGAATCAGAATATGATATTTGTTTTCAATGAAAATATTTAGAACTATATCAATATGGGGATTATGCTTCACCTGTAGCTATTTTTGAAATTTTAACAAAGGATATCAAAACCTATATTAACCAATTGATCTGCCTGACACTTCACAGATACTCCTGTAGCATCTGGTGCTCCCTTGCCATGTTCACTTTCTAAAAATTTCCAACAGGTTGAATAAAATTCTAAAACTATTTGTTTTAGAATTTCATTCAGCCCGTATAGTTAGGGTTAGTATTCAACATTATTGAATACTATCTCCAAAGTTTACTATCTCCACAATTTCCTGAAAACTAGACCTCATTCTTAAAGTTTTATTTCATAGAGTGATCTAAAATTATTTCTTTTGACTAAGATGATTCAAAACAGTAAAGGCTCAGGAACTATGAAACTTATCAATTGCACCCAGACAAAGAATTAAGTGTTATGTATCGAAATTTAAGCTTTGTTGATACAATTCTCACATGCTACAATTTACATCAACATTTCCATGTTTACATTTACATCAATGATTCCAGAAAGCAATAGCATGGTAATTTTTTTTTTGTATTAAAATATTTTGGCAATTTTGCTTTTAGCAACGAACTTTCAAAGAAAATTGTGTGATAAAACAAACTTTAATAATAAAGATTTTTTTTTAACTTTTAAATTTTTTCATAATGCAGAATCTGAATAGTGATAAAAAATATTTTGACAGCCAAACCAAAGGTAATAATCCAAGGTAATAATCCAAAGGTAATAATCCAGCCAAACCAAAAGTAATGATCATCATTACCAACAATATAGCAACAATATTATCAATCTGAGTCACTTCAATAAAACTTTGATTGTCTCATTGATTGAGCAAATAATGTAGTGAGCCATCATGAAATACATCAAACGAATGATTTAATTGATACAAGTGATGTGACCATTTTTTTTTAAACATCTACACTTCCAACAAGGCTGCAAGCAACCACTATTAGAGCTGGAAGTTACTGGAAGCGAAAAGATGAAGTTTATAAAGCAAGATAACAATTAACAGACAACCTAAAAGATTGCAAGTTATATGAATCAGGAAAACAAAATAAAGGGAGCGAATTTCAAAGAAATGATGTTCGAAGAAAAAAACTATATGAAAAAGAATTTTGGAGATCTTAGGAACAGTCATAGTAAAAGGACGAGACATATTTGAGTGACAAGTAATACGAGAATGAATTTTAGTTTATTTTAATTTTACACGAGAATAATATTAGTAGTTGGCACAAGAGACGCTAGTTCTTTAGAGCAGCACCCATTATATTATTTATAAAAAAGAGAAAGAGAAGCAACATTACAACGGTGTGATAATAGTTAAAAGTTGGCTGCAATAGCAGGTCCAACTATGTTTTTAATGATTTTTGCATCTTGTCTAAAAGAGAAAAGGCATCATTCAAAGATCTGCTTCAGACATGGCAACAGTATTCTATACAAGGACAGATTAGAGATTGATAGAGATAAAGAATAGAATCTGTAGTAAAAAAGCTGCAAACACAATAAAGAGATGCCAGAGAGATGCAGCCTTAAGTAAAGGTTAATCCTAGAAGTTGAAGGGTAGATGACTCATCAAGTACAATACCCTTTATAAATTATTATGATATTAGGTTATTAAGATAATGATACGCTGAAAAAAATTGAGTTTTATCTGAGTTAAAATTCACCAGCCACTAAGAGTTCCATGTTGTAGCAGAAGTGAGATTCTTTTCAAGCTCAAACCCCCCTCCAAGCAATCAGATAAAGTATGGGGCCAAGGATAGTACCTTGAGTACCAGATACACCGTAAGAAGAGAGCTTATAGAAAAAACCAGCATGACAGACTTTATCGAAGGCTTTATAAATGTCGAGAGCAATAGGTCTAACCTCTCCACAACTATCTAATGCACGGTAAAACCTATCAGTTATTACCGTTAACAAATCAGCAGTAGAACGAGTGCATTAATCCATATTGATGATCAGAAAGTAAGTAATTAGATTCAAGATGAGAGATTAAGTGTTTGTTAAATAAAGACTCAAAAGACAAGTCAGATCGCTCTCCAGGATTTTTTAAAATAAGGATAACAGATGTCACTTTTCAGCAGGCTGGAAAACAAGACTCTGATAAGCACTTGTTAAATAGTTTTGAAAGTATAGACAACAGCTCTGGAGAACACCTCTGCAAGACTATAACAGGTATGTTGTCCAAACCACAAGCTGTAGAAGAGTCTAAGCAGGAAATCACTTTAGATACAGAAACTGCGGTGATACAAATGTCAAGCAATGAATCAACTCGTTTGTCGGCTATATCAGGTAGGATGTGATTAGTGGTATCAAGAGATGAGATTGATGAAAAGTTCTTAGCAAACGACTCAGTTTTATCCTTAGGTGAATTAAAAAAATTTGAACCATGCAAAGTGGAATAACAGGTTTGTCCTTATTATAGACACTTATAACAATTCTTTAGACTCCGCAACTTTAAACAAAATCATTTCATGGAAAGAATTGTGTACCAATGCTTTCAGACAATGCAAAATACAAATATTTGCTGCATAGTCATGATCCAGTCACTGTGAACTCGAAACCTGTATTTGGTAAACTGACCCATGGAAAAATACATACACCAAATAAGAAATTTAAACATGAGATTGTGGAGATAAACCATTGAGATATTAACAACATGCTGAAATTTTAATTTCAAATATAAAGATTACTTCTTCTTTGACTTAACTAAAATTAATGAAGAACTTTAGCTTAAGTCATTTTGTAAATGCAACATTTTTTTGTTTTGTTTTTCTGAACAATTTTTATATACCAATGGAGTTTTCTGGCTATTTTAATATGATTTTAATATGTAAGTGGCACAACTCATAACTTAAAACCAAACTTGGTATTTGAGTAACAAAGTCAGTATTTTTACACTTTAAATACTAAAAGATCAGCTGTACACTTAACTGGTTTTTTAAAGAGTGTTTTTCAAAACCTTGTTTGCAAAAACAATGTTCTGACTTTTTTTTACACCAAGATTTCCGTTTAGTTGGAAAATTTAGAAATAAAAGACCAAAAGCGTGAAAATCTAAAAATGTTGTGCCAAAAAAGATTTTACTCTAAGAATGCTAATAAAGGTATAAAAAGGTAAAAAAAATAATAAATAATAAAGGTTGAGTTAAGTAAAATTGACACTTTTTATTACTTATGATTAGAACGCTAAAAAAATCATACAGAACGTTATCGTACAGAAAAAAAATTGTTTTATGTATTAGTATTTCAGTAAAAGTATTTTTTTTTTAAATTTTTTATTATTATTCAAAATGGCAACAAAACAGCAAGTTGTGATGTTATTTTTCATGCTAGAGTGGAAAATCCTAATTTGCCTCTTGAATTGATTGTAAAAACTGTTGGATGTTGTAAAAGCACTGTGATTATAATTGCACTTGATTATAAGCACTGTGATTATATATTTAAATAAGTATGTGATGCTTAATAAAATAAAGATATATTAATCATCAAATCTTCAAGATGTATAAAGATCACCCCAGATCACAATGCTAAAGAAAATTTAGTGGCAAGAAAATTATACAAATTATTGTGTAGAAAAACAAAAGTATAAAAAATGATGAAACTTATGTGAAAGTAAATTTCAAAATGATTTCAGGACATCATTTTTATAAGGGAGTCTCCAGGAAAAAGATAAAGGTTAAATTTAAAACAATAAAACTAAAAAAATTCCCCCAAAAAATTATGGTTTGGCAAGCCATATGTTAATGTGAATTAAGAACACAAAGTTTCGTTACTAATTCCGCATTAAATAGTAAAATTTATCAAAAAGAGTGCCTTAAAAAGTGCTTATTGCCACTTTAGAATACCCACAATAGTAATGCAACCTTTTGGCCTGACCTAGTATCTTGTCATTACTCAATTTTTACATTAAACTTCTACAATTAGTATCAAATTCATACCTAGAACACACAATCCTGCAAATTGTCCTGAAACTTGTCCAATTGAGCAATACTATAAATATAAATTAAACTTCTGAAAAAAGTTTATAAAGTTTACGCAAGCAAAATCAAGTACTGACTTTAAGAAGAAGTGAGATAAAACCACCACAGTGCTAGTGTCTAGTGCAAAATCTTATGACTCCCATCAAGAGATAATTAAAATTTTTTATCTTACTGAAGAAATTTAATTTTTTTCTTTATTTTTGTTCTAGACTTAATGAGTGTTCAATGAAAAAAAAAATAACTTTGTAACTCATTCCAATCTTTTTTAATTCAAGATATAAAAAGTGTCAGTTTTACTTAACCCAACCTTTACTATTGCATTCACTCTAAACTTACACCAAAAAGTTACCTAAGTTGCTAAAAGGGTAACTTTTTGGTGTTAATATAGAGCTGTTACCTTAGTTACTTGGAGTAACTAAAGTAACAACTCCTTAGTTGCTCCAACGGTGTTAAAAAGTTTCAGGATAATCTCTTAGAGTGTTAGATGGTCTTTTTTTATTTAAAATATCTTTTTTTTAGTTACACAGCTATCTTAAATATATAAATTATATAGTAATAAATATTGTATAACATAAATTGTATAATATATATATAAATATATATATATATATATATATATATATATATATATATATATATATATATATATATATATATACACACACACACACACATTTGTCATTTGTTTGGATGATGGTCCATTATAATCTCACTTAGATTCTTTAAAGTAATGCTAATGCAAAGTTTTTATAACATAGAATGAAAACTAAATTTTAATAAAATTAAGAATTGATAACAATAAGTTGATGGAAAATTTTTACTTAAAAAAATTTATTTTGGATACCTTTAATTCATTTTAGACATTTCAAACTTAGTTGTCAATATTTCCTATGAAAAGAAAAGGTGATATTTAATCTTAATAATATTTAAAAATAAGAAGTAATATTTAAAAATAGCAGCATTTAAAATAACAAACATCAATTGTAACACAAAAAATGAAAGCATACTTCATCTGAGTCTATTGTAGGAAGTAATCTAAAACAAGATAGATATTGAAAAAGAATTTTATAACACTTCAAATAAAATGACAAATGTTATAACGAAAACTCAGACACTGATGGAGAATTAAACAAAGTAGCAAATACATAATAAAGATACAACATCTAAGAAAGAAAAAAAAAAAAGGATCAAGGAGGGGAAATTGCCGATTTAAAAATAAAGATACATACGTAGAAGGAACTGATGGAATATTTTCTTCAACCCACTTTAAATCGTCTTCCTAAACATAAATGACAGACGAAAAAAAACAAAAAACAACTAAACCAGTTTCTGAGACTAAAATTAATCAAATTAATTTATTTATTAAACTATTAATTTTAATAAAAATTCTCATAACTCCAACTCTTGTAATTTGAGAGATCATTTAAATCACTTTTTAGTCCCTTCAGGGTTTAATATTTAGAATTGAAATCCTAATTATTAACATTAATTAGTTGTTCTTAATGATTGTTTATATCAATAATTATAGTATCAGTTGAACACTATGAAATTCCTTTTAATCTTTAATTATTCAAAAACTACTTGACAATTTTTTTTTGCACTTGGAAGCTAATGTGTTGATGTTTGATTGCACTTGGAAGCTAATGTGTTGATGTTTGATTGCACTTGGAAGTTAATGTGTTGATGTTTGATTGCACTTGGAAGCTAATGTGTTGATTTTTGATTGCACTTGGAAGCTAATGTGTTGATGTTTGATTGCACTTGGAAGCTAATGTGTTGATGTTTGATTGCACTTGGAAGCTAATGTGTTGATGTTTGATTGCACTTGGAAGCTAATGTGTTGATGTTTGATTGCACTTGGAAGCTTATGTGTTGATGTTTGATTGTAATGGTAATAAGTATTGGTTATTATTGGGTTAAAATGAGTAAACAAATATTAGATTAAAAAAATTTTTTTTAATTTTTTTTTCAAAATCCTTCACTATCACAAGTTGACATTTCAAAATTGGCCGGTGTTTCTCAATCATCAGTTGGATTTATAATGCGGCGATATATAAACGGACTCAATCTATTGAAGAAGCTGGAAGTGGAAAAAGAAAGGATTTAAGGACAAATATAAAGCAAAATCAATCATTTGCTCCATAAAGGCAAATCCATGTCAGCCGCAGAGAGATCTTGCGAGAAAATTAAAATGCAGCTAAGCATTTTTGATAGGAAAAGCACATAGATCTCAAGAATATAAAGCATATCATAAAAAGAAAACTCCATTGATGGAGAAATTAAAGAAATTTGTTGTTCAAAAAAGCATATTTGAAAACAATGAAACCTATTGCAAAAAGGACTTTTAACAATTGCCAGGGCAGCAATATTTTTATCAGTCAAAAATTAGATATGTTGCCAAAAAATTCAAGTATATTCAATCTGAAAAATTTGCTCCCAAGTTCCTTAAATGGCAAGTAAGCTGCTCCTTTGGTTTAAAAAGTACACCATACATTACTCATAAAACTTTGAATGTAGATTTATATATAAAAGAATGCTTAAAGAAACGTTTTTTGCCATTTATTAAAAAGCATGAAATACCCACAATATTTTGGTTTGATTTACCTTGGGGTTTTGATCTTATAGTATTGCTTGCAAGCAAACCCCAAGATTGCAAGCAAGCCCCAAGATTGCAAGCAAGCCCCAAGATTGCAAGCAAGCTCCAAGATTGCATGCAAGCCCCAAGCTGTCACAGAAATGAGATCACACCCAAGATCGATGCCTGTTCTGTGACTGGTGTATATAGTGTCATCATTAGCAAATAGAGCCACTCTAGAATTAAGAATATAATAAAGATTTATATAGATGAAGAACTGAAGAACAACACAGGACCAAGAATGCTAAATGGTAATGCTTTCTGAAGTTACTGAAATAAATATTGTATTATCTTATTATGGACAACTTTAATACTGTGCTTAGAAAAAAATGATTCAATAATATGAATAAAGAGATCACTTCTGTTAGTCTGAAATAGAAATGTTGTCAAAACTGTGGAGGATTTTAATATCGTAAAGGAATTAAAGTGAGTTATTGAATATAACTGGAATAAATAACATGAATAATATAAACTAGTGAGTTATCGAATTATTAAAGCAAATATATTTCAATAAAATATATAACTTGAGCAAAAAAAAAAAAAGATACAAAAAAACTTATCAAAAAAGTAAAATAGTTTTAGCAAAAGATGCATAGCAAAACATCACTATAAATTAGCTTAGAACAAAATGACAGCAATAAGCAAAGCCAAATAAAAATTAAACATCTAGAATCCAAACAATAATGCATCTATAGCAAAACATCACTATAAATTAGCTTAGAACAAAATGACACCAATAAGCAAAGCCAAATAAAAATTAAACATCTAGAATCCAAACAATAATGCATCTATAGCAAACAATAAACATAACAGAATAAGTTTTTTTTTTTAATGTGTCAATTTTTAAAGGTTTTTAACTTCATCTTTTGAATAGATTGTTTATTATTGTAAAATATATTTATAATAGTTGTGTGAATATACTGTTTCAAAATTGTCAGGACAAATAAAACAAATTTTATTTTCAAACAGTTTAAGTGCAACTAAAGCTGAACTTTTCAGTTTGTTAGTATATTAAGTTAATAGTAATTATTTTTTGATGTCTAATATGCAAAAGAAGGAGCAAACATACTCTACCATGTTTTGACTAGGTTAAGTTAAACCTTCCTTAAAGATTACTTCTACATAAAGAGAAGATTACTTCCATATAAAGAGAAGATGTTTTGTTAGATTGAAGACAATCTTGACACAAAGAACATTTAAATTTGGATTTAATTTCTTTTGTTATATACCAAGCAACATGAATAACAACTTGCTTTAAACTTTCACATAAATCATATTCTTTTATTTCATTTTGCAATAAAAGTAAAGCTGTTTCCGCGCCTTTTAGATATTTTTTAAAATGTGTTCACTTTTAAATAAATGTAAATTGTATTTTGTCTATAATAAAAAAAGTAGAATTGTACTTTTTAGTGAGTTTTTTAAATGCAAGTGCATTGGTTGAATAGTTTTCTGTGAATTTTAAAATTAGCATCAAAAAGATTTGTTTGACACTCTTCAATTTCAGTCATCAAACAATTTCCAGAAATCTATCAACAAAGGGTATAGAATGATTAATACCAAAATAAAAAACAACAACTCCTGAATAAAATTCTTCGTTCTCATCTTTTCCAACAAATTTACCGCCATGATAGTAAAACAATTTTATGCAAGTACATTTCATCAATTAATAAAACTGGATCTAAGCTTAATTTTTCTTCTTTTAATAAATTATAATCAAAATAAAAAAATAAATTATAATTTCAATTCTTTAATTGCTTCGATTTCACCTTGAATTAATGCTTTTAAATATGAAAATGAAGGAAAGGGAAATTGATAATGATAGAGCTATTGAAAATGATAGAGCTATATCATAAAATCAAAATCAATATGTTCATCACTATGAAATTTTCTGCCATGTAATTCATAATAATACATAAAATTATAAAATTTGCCTAAAATAATTTTTTTCTTTTTCTTTAATCTGATTTCTCATATAAGAAACTTAAATAAGAAATCTTCTAACATGCTTACACTTGTTGTTTTGACGAAACCATTGGGATGAGGTATCAAATTTCCTTTATGGTATAATTTTACATGCAGATTGGTTTCAACATTGATGCTTTCAATGTTAGTTGATAATGCTATATTTTCATTAATAACATGATAATAACGCCACCATATATTTTATTGAATAAAATAAAGCGTGTACACAAAATAAATGTGAAAGTAGAAAAAAAAGTACTCCTCAATTTTTATTTCGAACCAAGTAATAATTTTAATACAATAATATAAGAAGATCAAGCATTAAAAAAAAAAAATTATTCCTGTGGAAATCTTATAAAATTTTGAGCTTTTGCTTTAGTGGTACCCATGAGCTTGCGCACAGAATAAGAATCAAAACTATTTGATGCTTTTTTAAATAATATTTTAATATCTTTAATGTTTCTGAAAAGCTTTTTTGTTTTTTTCATTTTTCTTTTAATAATAGCCCAGTACTTTTCAATAACTCTCAATTCTAAGCAGTTTGGAGGATTTTCTGTTTTAGGCACAAATTTCACATTATTCTTTTAATACCATTCCATAGCTAGTTTACAATAATGAATTGAAGCTAAATCAGGCCAGAACACAGGTCTGTTATTGTGTGATTTAATAAGAGGTAAAAGGCGTTTTTGTAAACATTCTTTAACATATATTTGACCAGAAAGTATAGGCTGAGAAATATAAGGTGCTGATTTTTTGCCATAACTGCAAATAGCTTGCCAAATCAAAGCTTTTTTAGCGAACTTGACATGCTTTGTGTATTTAAATTTCTTATCTGCTTTTCCTCTATATTTGGCAATAAAATAAACAGCACCAGGATTTTGTTGATGATTGTACTTGATATAAGTTTTATCGTCTTCAATAATACAGAAATTTTTAGAAATAAAATTGTCATACAACTATCTGCTTCAGGTTCTTGCACTTTTTTGTTGAGTGTAAGAATGGTTGGGCACTTTTTGTGCTTTGAAAGAATGAAAACCATGCTTGTTTTCTAACTTTTGCAACAAAACTATGAGAAAATCTATATATTTTTGCGCATTCGCTTAGTGAAAGGCTTGGATTATTCTTAAAACTGTTAACCAGTTTTCTAACTAGTTTTATATCTTTAAAACCTTCCTTTCTTCCACCACCAGATTTGCGCTTGGTCAATTTTGTTTGAGAAAAATGTTTAATAACATGACTATGGTATATGGATGTATTTGCAACAATTTTGCTATCAAGTTGTAGCTACTATTAGAATTTTGTAAATATTTGTGCATAATTTTTTCTCTGCCGTCTTCTTCTATTGTCATTTTTAAAACAAATTTCAAGTTAAATTCGAAAACTAACATATTTTTTTGAAACCAAAACATGTTGTAAACAAAATACAAAACAATTAAAAAGATTTTAATACAACCACTGAAAAAAAATGACTTGCTTATTCTTTCTTATTTATTTCATGTACATGGTTTATTTTTATATATTTATGGATACAATTTAGGATACCAGTTGTCTTGAATGGAAACAAAATGGTGGCTTTAAAAAAGTGCAATCAATTAAGTCAAACTATAGTTAAACGAATAATAAGTATAAATGTTTTCTCAGTAAAACCATCTTTGGTTAAAAAATATTTATTCTTAGACATTCTAATTTCTGTGACTCTACCCTACTAAAGTTTGTATAAATAAATAAGGATTTTGTATGCTAGCATCCGAATAAATAGCAAACATATGTGTTTATATACATATACATTTATATTATATGCCAGTATTTATTAAATAGTAAATGTATGCATAAATTTATGATACATAATGTACTATAAATTTTTTCCTATGATTGATATCACCCTTCATTGATGATTTACCACCCTTTAAACACTTTAAAGTTAAATAAAAATATTTAACATTATTTGTTATAATTGAAATAAAATAAAACTTATAGTCATTTTTCATATCTAAACATAGTCATGTGATGGGCCATTAAACATAGCCAAAAATCATATGAATGCATATCATCAATATAATCATTGGAATGCATTCAAACAAGCCTTACAATAGTTGATTAAAAAGTAAAATGAACTTACTGCACGATTTCTATTTTTTACACCACTAGTGTCTTTACTTCTGTTCTTCATACCAGCTGAGAAAAAAGATTTTACATTACTTAAATGAAAGTTTATTAACATATACATATATAGTGTTAAAATCTTTTTTTCTTATTTTTATATTTAACATCTGCAGCTTCACACATGTGTGAAGCTGCAGATGTTAAATATAAAAATAAGAAAATTGTGTGATTTGGACAGGTTTCCATAATACCATTTCCTTATTTACATTTGACATTGATAATACCACTATTTTGATTACCATTCTTAACCAATATTTATAAACTCTTCCAACCCTTACCCACAATAAATTAAGGGTTTTATATCAAAGTTTTCTTTCTAATGGGTATGTTGCCTTTACCACAACTAAGGAGCCATACCTGTCTGAAACATTTTTACAAAAAATGTAGGAAATATAAAAAACATTTTTAAAACTTACAAAACGCATCTGATAATGTCATGTCATCATCTTCATCATCACTACCATCAAGGTCTAATGGTGTGAATGCATATCGTTGATTATTTATACTCGGTCGCCACAATATCATTATAACAGCTAGTATTACACCAAAAAGAAATGGCCATAAAGCCTCACTAAGCCAAATACTCCCAATATCCTAAAATTTATGCTTATGTTAAATGGAAACCATATAATAAAAAATGATGGGATCTATTTTCCAGATCGTATTTGATAAACAATAAACCTCCAAAAACAACCCAAAAATAATTTAAAAACAATCAAAAAGCCAATCAATGAAAGTATAGTAATAAATTGTAATGCAGAAAAAAACATTAAATATGTTTTCCACATTATTAAAAATTAAATAAATAAAAACTTACAACACATTCAGTGAGCTTTGCTTGTTTAATCATCCAAACCATATAAGCTAGAGAAGCTACAACAAAATCATAAAATTAATAAAAAATTATATTTTGTTAGACGTTAAAAAATGTAAAAAATAAAAACAGCGCAATCTTTAAGCAGTTAAAACTTATTGAATTTGTAAATAACTAGTAAGCAACCGGTGTTAAAATTTGACCAAAGTCGGAACCAAGTTTGTGAGTGGGCTGCATAAAAATTTATACATTTAAAGTTGTTTTTTTATTCAAAATTCATGTTATATTTGTATATATATGCATATATAATCATTATTATGATCAACATGATCATCATAATCATCATTAACATGATGATGATGATCATCATCAGGCTTTAGCCTTCCTTTTTATGCTGTTTCTCTAATATAAACAATCTAGAGCATTTTCTTTCCTTAACTAAAGCTCATTCATACAATATGTAAGGCACTTTCTTTAAGTTTTCTTAATTCTGCCACTACAATATTCTCCTGAAGCTGCTACCTCTCTACATGCTGATACCTAAATCACTTTAATCTTTTCTAACAAACGTTGTTCAATACAACGCTTTTTTTAAATCTAAGATTATGCCTCTCTTTCTTGTCTTGTTAGAGTCACACCACATATCCATCTGATCGTCATCTCTTTCGGAAAATATTACACCATATAGATACCAATGTTAATATAAATATGTAAGTATATTGTATGCCAGCATCTAAATAAAAAGCAAACATATGTTTATATCCATACTGTGTATGTACAAATGCGCATCTTGGAAGCCTTTATTCCTTTTAAAAGTAAAGGAAGCTTTTATTCTTTCTCTTCAATCTCAAGTCTCATTTTACTCCACATTTTTCACCATCTTGAGCAGTTGCTTTATTAAACCGTAATCATATGTAAAAAGGTCTTATCTGATGTTAAGCTCTGTTATTCTCAGTTTACTAAATATTGTATTTTATCTCAGATGTTAGGTTCTAGAGACTTTTAAAAAGTCTTTAACAGTGTCATTAACTAAAGTAAGTCTAACATTTAATCTCTTATTCATGGGCCTGATCTTTTTACTTCTCCCTAAAATAAGGTCCAGACCTCTAGGGCAAAGTTATTTGGAAAGAACTTTTCCTCTAACTTGACTCTTGAATCTAATGGCCATATTTTTCCTGTCACACCAGTTAAACAAATTAACCCATTGTTAAAAATCCAAATCACTCTGGTTTCCAATGCTAACGTTAATTCTCAATTAAACACTTCTACAGTTTGTGCTTCAGACAAGATTTCCACTATAGTCTTAAAAAAGTGTTTTACAGAACTCTCCTTTTCAAAAAAGTGCTATATCGCACCCGTTTTAGAAAAGGATTGTATCTCCAAAATACAAAAATAAAATTTTTATTGTCCGATATGTCTCTTTTCTATAATGGTTTTCAACACAATGGCATATACACCTTTTTTTACATTATTAATAACTCATTAATTATAAAGAATTGAAGCATAATACTTTAAGATAATATGGATGATATTCCATAGTTTTTACTGTCCAAATTTCTCATTTTTGGCAAAAATGGACATACGCCCCTTTTCTATAAGGGGTGCAATATAAGTGGTTCCAATTTATCAAAACTCTAGAAAATACTTTAAATAAAGTTTTGAGTTATGAGATTATAAAGTCATTTCTTCCTAACTGCAGTATTAAAGTTACTCTTGAAGGCCTTCGCTCTTTTACATTTTGTGTAACTTTAAGGGTACCACAAGGTTCTGGATCTTTGGATCAAGGATCTTTGCTCCTGTATTGTTTCTTATCTACAATAACAATCTTTATGGAAATTTTATGTCTGAAGTGGCTCTATTTGCTAACAACTCAACTTTATACTTTTGTTTTGACAAAAAATCTTTACTTTTTGATTGCTAAGAACAAATGGCTGATTTTTAATCTGATCTCTCTTTTGTAACAGCCTAAGGCTTGCAGTGGTTTATGGATTTAAATTCTGGACTAAAAATCCACAATTTTTGTTAGACAACAAAATTCATTTATTTACTGCAAAAAACTATTGCAATACTGTTGACAGTTCTATAATGACGAATAACAACCCTCTTACTCTCAGACAAAGTCTAAAAGTACATTGTAAATGTAATTAGACCTGCTTTATCTGTCAAGCTTGAGTCACTCTCCCATTTTTGTAATGTTGCATTTCTTTCTTTTTTCTACAAATACTATCATGGTCAATGCTAAAACTTGCTATCATCTCTATTAAGATAAACCAAAACTCATTCTTGCTTGGCTTCTTACTCAACAAGTTGCATCCTTTTACTGTATTTGTCCCTTCATGCTATAAAAACTTTTATTAATCCAGTATTTTTCTTTACACATCAAACAAAGGTTATAACTCTTACTCAGGGATGGGGAGTGCCAAAAAGGACTCCGCATTTGAAAGTCACAAAAAGATTACTTCTTCTTCGTTTTTGGTATCCAGGAGCTTTAAAATTTGAAAAAAACCTTATGGGCTACTAATGGGGAAAAAATCAAGACTTATAGGTCAGTAGAGCAATCAACCCAGAGTCCTTAGGTATAATCGCAGCAAGGACTCCAGGACTCCAGACTTAAAACAATAAGTTCCAAGCCATTTAATATCATAAGTTTTTTTCTTATAGCAAATCACTAACCAACCAACATGTTTAAAGCTTCTGGACACAAGAGACCTTAAAAAAAAAAGGTTATAAAGCCGCAGTCTTTTTGGGACTCTGCATCCCTGCTCTTACCCATCTTCATGTTTTCTTTTTTATACAACCTACAGTCTTCAGTCATTTAACCGTTTCCTAGCTTTTCGACCCTATCCTCTATTTTAAAGCAATTCATAACGTAATAATGGTTGCTTGCAACCTTGTTGGAAGTAAATTAGAGTTTAAAAATTTACAAACATATGCCAGTATTTAATAAATAGTAAATGTAAGTATAAAATTATAATAAATAAAGAGTTATAAATTTTTTTCAAGCCCTGGCAATAAACCCTTGCTAAATCGTATAATTTTGCCAGGGGCCAGGTTTACAAAAGGTCTCATTTTTAGCCAGGGCCAGGACCCTGGTCACTTATTATAATTACCAGCCTTAAATTTTCTTGTTTCATTTAATATAGTTTTTACTTTTCTCCTTTGCAGAAAACAGAAAGTTTTGTTACAATAATTAAGTTATGGCAAAATTAATAGTAATTTGATTAAAAAAGTGTACCATTTTTGTAATTTTCATCCTAACTCTAAAACTAAGGACACCATTTTTTTTATTACCTCTCAAAACTAAAGAAAAAATCATTCAATCTTATATGAAAAAATGAAAAAACAAAGAATTTTGTAGAAAACTAAAAACTGCTAGGAAAATCAATTGTCAGAAGTTTGTCTCTTGAGGTTTGAAACTTTAGCAATAAAAATTGCAAAAAACTTCTTCAAAAAAACAAAAGAATTATTTAAAGAAAAAACAAATTCCTAATCTCCTGATAAACAGTTCACACTGATCGCACTGATAAACAATTTTCAGCTTTAAACAATGAACAAAATTCATTTGCAACTAAAGTGATGAAGAATTTGTAGCAAAATCAAGAAACATAAAACTGTCATTTTACATGAAAACATATAAAAATTTTCATTCTCAAATTTTACTCAAACGAACCAAAAAAATGTGTTTAAAAATACTAATTATAAGCCAAAAGTAAATTTGAGAAAAAAATTCTTATATTGATGAGCATATCTCCTCATGAAATCTTTCAATAATTTATCATTTTTAAAGAAGTGACAGTTAACCAAACTGTAATGTGATTACATCATCCAAAGATTAGTTACTTTTATTATAGAGTATCACAGGAATATATACATATACATATATATATATATATATATATATATATATATATATATATATATATATATATATATATATATATATATATATATATATATATATAATACTTGCTATACTTGCAGTAGTGGTGTAGTGGTAAAATGCTTGCCTCATAAGCGAAAAGTTTTGAGTTCGATCCCCACCACATCCCTGGTAGTACAGCGCTCAACTTGTTTCTCTGTGCAGCAACCTTGTTCGTCGAGATTTTTGTTTTGGAGTTATAGGGTTGAGAGAGGGTTGTAAGCATAAAAAGTAGCCTCCTCGGCTGTAGTGGCCTTCTTGGCCTTAGGGAAGTGAATAATTAAAAATATATATATATAAAGATTAATTAAAATTTATCTTTGTTTAGTTATGAATGATTATAAAACATTTATAATATAATTTATTATGATTAGAAGTAAAATGTTATTAAAAGATCCTTTGTGAGATTTAGTAATTAAAAAACATTAACCATATACCGTTTATTACCTAAAACTGCAAAAATGAGTGTGTTAGTAAAGTGGCGATACAAAGTCAGCTTGACCGTGTTTTTTCTTATTCTTAATGTTCTTGTTGTTTGCACAAGAGAAGTAAACACCCACCAACAAATTATAACATCTATTATAGTAAGCGGAATCAAAGCATACATTTGAGTTTTTGAAACTACCTTGCTCTAAAAAAAAATTCAAAACAAGTTTTATTATTGCTATATTATCATAAATGAAACTTGACAACAAAACTTAAAAGAAGTTATAAAATTAAAGTTCATGATTAACAAGGTAAATATAACAAGTTCATTTTTTTAGCATTTTTAACAAAGTGCAAATAATTTTCAGATTTTTGATAACGAAAGAGAACACAGAGATAATTTTTTTGGGATCATTCAAAAGATGATTTAAAAAATGATTCAAAAGATGATTCAAAAGATGATTTAAAAGATGATTCAAAAGATGATTTAAAAGATGATTCAAAAGATGATTTAAAAGATGATTCAAAAGATGATTCAAAAGATGATTTAAAAAATGATTCAAAAGATGATTTAAAAGATGATTTAAAAGATGATTCAAAAGATGATTTAAAAGATGATTAAAAGATGATTCAAAAGATGACTCAAAAGATGATTCAAAAGATGACTTAAAAGATGATTTAAAAGATGACTCAAAAGATGATTTAAAAGATGATTCAAAAGATGACTTAAAAGATGATTCAAAAAATGATTTAAAAGATGATTCAAAAGATGACTTAAAAGATGATTCAAAAGATGATTAAAAGATGATTCAAAGATGACTCAAAAGATTATTTAAAAGATGATTCAAAAGATGACTTAAAAGATGATTCAAAAGATTTGAAAATTTAGAAACTCTAACTCATACTATTTTCTAGATGAAAAAACAAAAAAAAACAGAAAAAAAGCGAAAAACAAAAAATTAAAAAACAGCTAAAAATATTACATCATCATGAACTCGAATAAATGCTTCAACCGTTGATAAAACCATGTACAAAAAACCAATAATAAGTACACGATTAAACATTTGACCAAGGCGAGGTCTAAAAAAATTAGTTTGTTAAGAAATTAAAAAAAAAAAATTCAACTAAATATCTTCAAACAATTAATTAACGAAATAATTATGTATATATATATTATTATTATTATTCCTACAATATATTATAATACATAATTCCACAAAATATTGAACATACTTGACTATTCCAAAGCCAAGGCTAACAATGATGACGAGAATTCTTGCTAAAGTCCTTTTAATACAAGATACGAGTTCCGCAAAGTAAAGCAAGCCATTTGCTAAGAATCATTGAAATAAAAAAATTTCATGGTTTTAAATAAAAAACTTTCATGGTTTTAAATAAAAAACTTAATACAAACAAAAAAAATTAGAATAGCTTAAAGCTTCAAACTTACTTTCTCCATAAGTGCTTATATTCCTGTACTCAGTATAAAACAAAGCATTTTCCAGCATTCCTTAATATTAGGAACATTAAATTTGTAATATTTAAAAGCTATAATATAAATATCAAAAACTTGTACAAGGTTAAAGCCACTATAAATTTTATACCTAACAATATTTCATCAAACATGATTGCCTTTTTGATGAAATGTGATACCCATCAATTAAAATACTTTAACTTGATTAAATTAGAAATTAGAAAAACCATTTGGGGACATCAGGGAAAAAAGGGGACATCAGGCCAAAAAGGGACATATAACCAGGGTTGCCATCTGGTTTTTTTTCAAGCCAGATTTCTCAAATCTGGTTTGTTTTTTTTAGGTTTTCCTTGAAATATTTTTTATCTTAAAATCTGGTTTTTTTTAAAAGTGTTTGGTTTTTTTTTTTCTTTTTGGATTATTTTATTAAATCTGGTTTAATTCTGGTTTTTTTGTGTTAAATCAAATAAATCAAGTTTTTTTTGTTTCATAAAAAAAGTGAAATTGAGCGAAATAAACAAAAATGAATGAAAATATGAACGAAAAGAAAAAAAGAACGAAAATGAGTAAAAAAATTTTTATTTTGTTTATTGCAGCTTATTAAAGAAATTTAAAGAAATTCAAAGAATGAATTAACTCTCACTCATGAGTTTCAACAAGTTCAAACAATTTATTTGGATTTGGCCCATTCATTTAAAATTCGTTTTTTTCTTTAAAAAGTTTTTTTTTGAATAAATTATTGCATTTGCGGAAAATTTTAGAAAATTCTGGCATTTGAAAAAGACGATTTAAATTGAAACACTTTACTTAAAAAAGGTAAAACGATTGTTTCTGCGGATATTAAAAATTTAGTAACTGGTACTATTCAAATAACTAATTAATCTTTGCTTTCTTCTTAAAATATATAATTTAAAAATTGATCATACCTAATGGTTATTAAGTTTAATAATCTGTAGCTTATATTTGATTTTTTGTTTCAGATTAACATCTTTAAATAGAAAATGCCAAAAAAAAAATCATACGAAAACTCTCGTAGTTATGTTATTAGTATATTAGAATATTATTATAAAAGAATTTAACTGGATAAAAAAAAGCTCTAATGCATCTGAACAAGCTTTTTGTCGCCTCTGCCGCACTAATATACGTCCCCACAAAGGTAGCTTAGAGCAACATCAAAATGCAGCTTCACACATTAAAAGAGAAAAAACATTGAATCCTTTTCAAAAGAAGATTAATTTTCCAGGTCAAGTAAAAATTTCAGATGTAAACAAAAAAGCAGACATTTAGCTTTCTATGTGTATATGCTGTCACTCAGCAATTTCAACTGCTGACCATTTTTGCGAAATTATTTCAAAGTTTGGTGTAGGCAGTCCTTTGGAACATCTAAAACTCCACCGCACTAAGTGCACTAAAGTAATCCAGAATGTTATCTCATCAACTCTAGAAGAAGAAATTTCTAAGGAAATCAAATAAAAGCCGTTTTCCATCCTCATTGATGAATCAACGGATGTGAGTTCAATCAAGCACCTTGCAATATGCGTGAGATATTTTTCAGAAAAAGAGAAACAGATTGTCGATGACTTCCTTGGGCTCATTCAAGTGATCTCAACAACAGGAGAAGATCTATTTAATGCTTTAAATTATAAACTCCACTCGATTGGATTAACTCTTGAAAACTGCATCGGATACAGTTCAGATGGTGCTTCAAATGTTATTGGCATACATAACTCAGTCTGGTCTCGTGTACTATCTAAATCGCCTAACTGTATTATGATGAGGTGCATTTGTCACTCTCTAAATCTTGTGGTGCAAAATGCCTTTAATGCAATTCCATCTCCAGTCGGCTTTCTTCTGAGCGAGGTTCCCCGGTTTTTTAACAAGAGCATTCTTCGTCAAAGCGAGTATGAAAAGCTATTTGAACTCATGAATCCAAACAATAAACGCGTGGGAACCCCGTTCTCTTTTCAGAAGTTTTCTGCAACTCGTTGGTTGGTTCGAGGAAAGTGTTTTTATAATTTGCTTGTGAATTGGCAAGAACTAAAAGCATTCTTTATTTGTGCTGAAATGAATGCAAACTCTGAGGTTCGTTACAAAATCTCTTCAATAAGCAAAATGTTCCAAGACAACACCCTTTACCTCTATGTTGTTTTTCTCACTCCAGTCATTCAAGAGTTTGAGTGTCTAAACTCTCACTTTCAAGGGTCAAATGTTGATCCAGAAAATCTAATGAATGAGCTAAATATGCACCTCAAAAGTTTAAAGCAGCGTGTTTTCGATACCAAAGGCTTTGTACTTTCTCTTCAGTGTGTTGATTTCGGAGCCAAATTTTCCTCAGAGTGCGAAAATTACATTCAAGGGCAACCTCCAAATGCAAAACTGAATGCTGAAGAATCAGTCAAAAATGTAAAAATTTGCTGTCATGATTTTCTTCAGAGGGCTATAACCGAGATTGAAAAAAGACTTCCAGAGAACAGAACAATTTTTCACGGCTTGTCAAATCTGTCTCCAATGAAAGTTCTTTCCCAAGTTGAAAAGGTTCCATTTTCAAAGTTACCTTTTCCTCACCTAATGGGTTCAAAAAGTCAAGAAATTGAAAACCAATACAGAAAAGTCAGTATCGTTGAATGGACTGAGTCTAATATTTTTAAAGAAAAAGAAGTTCCTAAAAATACTGCTGAATTCTGGATAACTTTAAGGGACTATGTCGACATTTTTGGACATCACGCTTTTCGCGACATTTCTGACTACTGCCTTGCTTGTCTATGTATTCCTGTTTCTAACTGTTTTGTTGAGAGAGTCTTTTCACAGGTCACCTATGTGAAAAGCAAACAGAGAAACAGAATGTCAAACCAAGTGTTGGATGCGGTCATTCGCATTAAATCTTATTTAATGAGCCGAAAGATTTGTTGTAAAGACTTTAACATTCCCGAATCAATGATTTCGAAAGTCGGAAATGAAATTTACACAACAGATGCATGCGAAAATGAGGAAGACCTTCAAGTATTGGCGGAACTTTATTAAATGTTTTAGAGATTAATACTAAACCAAATATATTTTTGAATAAAATAGTTCTACTTTACTTCTTTTTTTGTTTTGTTTTTGTTCTGGTTTATTTCTGGTTTATTTTTTACTCATTTTTGGCTTATTGCCGAAAAAAAACCTGGCAACCCTGCATATAACTAGAATTAAGATAGGATTACCTTATCAAGATTTTTTGGCAAAACAAGAATGAACTTACAAAAAGTTTGACTCTGTCAAACAGATCTGTTTGTTTGACAGATAAGATGATTATGTTTTATATCTGAAAGTCAATTATCTCAAACACCAAAATATTTACTAAGTCCCAGCGTCAAAAAATATTAAATAAAAACAAATTCTTTTATGAAGACAAAGACATTAAGTATTTTATTTATTCTATCAATTTATCATTTTCAAAATCATTATATATCCATCAACTTCATTATTACTGATACACAAGCTTGTGTATCAGTAATAATGGAGTTCTCTTGTATTTTATCAATCTAGAAGTTAACACTATTAATAGTTAGAATTAAAAAACTAAAAAATTTTGTTTCACTGTAATAAATTATTATAAAAATACACAAAAAAAATAAATAATTAAGTTAAAAAAAATACCTATGGCAACAACAGCTCCAATCCAAAACTAAAAATAACAAAAAAATTATATTTACAAATAATGATACTTAGTTATAAATAATTTTAAGCTAACATTATTTGTCATTAACAAAAAGTGGAATTATTTGCTGATGCAACCATATAATTAGGAAATTCTTTGATTCCTCAGAATAAACTACCAATTTGGGAGCACCTATTTTCATTATGATCACAGTAAATATAATAGAGAAAAAATTTTCAGCTGTTCAATAGTTTGAAGTGATAAACTGTATCTCCAAATTTATATCTCCTCCATATCTCCTACAAAAGTTCTCCTACTGTTAAATAAAGATATGGAGATATCTTTATTTAACAAAAAAAAAAAAACCATAGAAGAATCAGAACTATTGCAAGCAATACTCCAGCATCAAGAAGATTCACTGATACATCCATTTAGCATAACTTATTGCAGCAATATGTTTAATAAATATTGATAAAAGATAATAAGTAAAGACCTGTACACGTAGTAAGTCTCTCCAATTGCAGCATGAAGCAATAAACCAAGTAATTGCAAATGTTAAATACATTAACGACATTGCACCATAAAACTAGGTTACAAATAAATAAATAAAAAGATAAAATATAATTTAATAAATAAAAATAAGTATAAATAATAATAATAAGGTAAAATATAATTTAATACAAACATAAAAACTAAATCTTTATATTTATTTCTTTTAATGGAATAGTTTTTATAAATATATTTTGATTAGTTTTAGTATTACTGTATATATTTTTAGTATTACTGTAAGTATTTAATTGTGTTAATTATTACTGTAAGTATTTTATTATGACCATTTTTCAACTAAGGTTATTTTCAATTTTATGATAAAATATGTGTAACATTAAAAAGCACATTTTTTGAATACAAAACTTCCTTAAGTTTTCTAGAGTCTAAAGTTAAATTTATTTTCAAGTTCTTTAAAGTTGCTCAGTTATATCAAAACTGAAGTTGTAAGATATGACCCATTAAAATACATCTTATACTAATATTATTAACTTAGTTGATTTATAATCTTTTAAACTTAGTTCAAATAACTTTTGATTTCAATACAAATTTATAAGAAACAAAACAAACCGGTAATAATGGCCAGTTCATCGAAGAAAGATAGGAGTCATCGTGCATAGCACTAATTGTAACTAAAACATTCAAAACTATATAAATATGAATACAAAATTAGAAATTCATGCAACATCACTGATGATGTCACTTTGATCTTAAGCCATCTGGGGGCTTTGTATATCGACTAGAGTTTATGTTAGATATCAAAACTTATAATAAAAGTTATAATTTAAAAGCATCAAAATTTTTGACTTTTTAAATTTGATAATTTTATTGTTATAAAAAAAATCAATCACAAAATATAAAAATATAAAATAAAAAGAAAAAGTTGCCACCTTCGAATGTCATGTCTTCCCCTTTATTCTCTGTTTTTATTTCGTCCCCTTGTTGAAAAAATAACAACAGAGAATAAAGACCCTTTATCTGAGTTTTTGGTAACTTGTTTATATTCTAAAGAAATAGAAATAAAAAAAATATTTCTTGTGAAATAAGTTATATCTATAAATAACCAGGATGTCAGTAGAGCCAGAAGTTGTTAGCTGATTTTAAAGCAGTTAAAAAATTGCCAGTTGCCGGGCAACATCTTTTGTTGAAAATCTTTTAATTATTAATCTTACTCATCAAAAAATTATTTTTTAACTTTAATGTCTAAAACATTTTCATAAAAGGGCAAAACCAACATCAACAATCTTATTTTAGTCAACCAAACCCCCATACCCAATCTTTTTAAATCCCAAACCAAGTCCCCATACTCAATCTTTTGAAACATAAGTTTTAATAAGCTTGCTTTAAGAAGGAAAAACTTAATAAATATTACAAAGAAATTGAATGATTTTGCAAAGATCTGTTTCATTCAAATGTAACACATTTTACAACTAAAAAAACATTATTTTGAACCTAATTTCTATTGTATAAAGGTATATTTATGCAAAATAATGTAAGTTCTTGTTTTATATTCTTGATAAGGAATTGGTTATGCCTGATTTGCAACTCTCTTGATACTAAGTTTTGTATAACTTTTTTCAGTTTTTCTTTAACAGTAATTTCTTTTTCTTCAACAGAAACAATTTCACTGTTATTTTCTGTTTCCTAAAAATTATTGGAAAAAATCCTTTGCATTATTTCATTCGCCAAATATAATTTATTTTTTGATAAAATATGCAATGAATCATTTAATTATTACAGTAATTTCATTAAATTCTTATTTACCCATTCAGCAATTCTTCTTTTTAAGTTTTTCATTAACATTTTACTTATCTTACTGTTAGCATTACAAAGTTTAATCATCATAAACTTGATTATTGCATCTGCTCGATGACAAAAATGCTTCTTGTCTACGAAGAGATTCTACAGCTAATCTTATTGTCTAATAAGAGATCCTACAGCTAATCTTATTGGTTTGAGAGCATCAACCAAATCACATGAAAGATTGAAATATACCTCAGCCAGCATATATATTTTATTTATATATATATATTCTCAAACATTTATGAAACATTCAACCAGATCAATTAAAGAGTTCTATCTATTTTTTTGTCTAGTTAGAGTTCTAAAGAATGTCCTTCTTCTCAAGTTTGATCTTGTCTTTCAAATCAATTTGAGTTTTCATTAACAATTGAACAATTTAACAATTGAAATGACCTTACTATGTATTGACTCTTTGTATTTTTTTAACTTAAAGAAAACAATTACTTTTTATAAACTTCATCATCTATAACTATAAATATGTCGCAATACCACCTGACACCCTGGTTCAATTGTTATACTTAATCATCTGGTAATATTTTCACTTTAATTAAAAATATTCATTTCAAAAATTCATTTTATTAAAAATGCTTATTTCAAAAACAAATTAAGTTATATTCAAAAAATCTAAAATGTTAATACTTACAAACTTTTTTCTTTGTTTACCATCAGAACGACTGATTTGATTTGACCCTGAGTCATTGTTCTGCTATAATTAAATAAAAAGTTAGTTCAACAGAATGAAATAATCTACATTTCTGTGACCGCTGAAGCTGAACACAGGTGTACATTCAAACCATTGTTCAGCTGCCAGAAGGACGTCAGAAAGTAACCAATTTGCTGATATTTTTTGCTCATAAACATTTTGAGTTACCCATTGTTATTTTTCATAAACTTTTTTCATTTTAACAGAAATCTTACAGAGTTTATTCTTTTGACGTTACAGGAAGGGTACACAAGAAATAATAATGTGTACAAATAAATGTGTACAAAGATATAAAAAATATTTCACAAATACTTTGAAAACCTTTGCTTGCAGTCTTGTTGAGAGTAAAACAGAATTAAAAAAATTATTTTGGGAAAATTTTTTTTTACATTTAATGAGTTGTAATTAATAACTTTTTTCTTTCCATTTTAATTTACTTCCAACAAAGCTGCAAGCAACAACTATAAAGTTAGGAATTACTAAGAAACAAAGAATAGAGCTAAAGAGGAAGGAAACAAGTGACAGAAGGGTTGAAAAGTTTAAGGTTGTATGAGTCAGGAAAGCATAAAGATGGGACAGAGTTTCAAAGGATTAAAGTGTGGGTATAAAAACTAGAGGAATAAAAGTTTTTAGAGCATGCAGTAACAGATACAGTAAACGAATGAGACTGCTGAATGAGGTGTCAAGTGAGAATGAGTTTTAGTTGATGGAACTAGAGATAATAGCTTCTTTGAGCAGCGACCATGATAATACTATGTAGTATTAACACGGTCTATGTTGTAGAAAAGAAAGAGAGATGCAACTTTACAAAGATGGGAAAAAGGCTCAAGCTTAGCAGATAGAGCCGGTCTAACTACATAATGTATTTTTGGACCTTGTCTAAAAGAGAAAGAGCATCATTAGAAAAACCAGCCCAAATTTGACAACAATATTCCATACAGAGATGAATAAGTGATTTGTAGAGGTACAGAATGGAATCAGGAATAAGATAATGGCGAGCACAATAAAAAAAAGAAACTTTAGCAGATGCTAACTTTGAAATCGATTGCATATATGGTTTCCATGAGAAGTCAGTAGTTAACAATAATCCAGGAAAAGGTAAAGAAGAGGACTTAGTGAGAGGGTTGTTATTCATTAATATAGTAATATTGATAGTATTCCAATAGCTGTTTGCATTTGTATAAATGAATTAAAGTATGTTAATTTTTTTTTAATTATTATTTCTTAAATTTCTAATTGTGGCTTTGAAACTAAAATTTAATTTTTAATAAATTAAAAAATTATGTTAATTTATTTACTTTATTTACTAAGTTTATTATTTTATTAGCGATTTTGTTGTGAAAGCAAAGATTTTATTTTATTAAACACCATTTAATAAAATTATATTGCTGTATATATCATTTATTATAAAATAATCGCTGCGCTTTAACTTGTGTAATAAAAAAAAGATTACATATAAAATAAAATATAAAAAAAAGATTACATATAAAATATATACAAATATTATAAAAATATATTAAAATATTACCTATAAAATATTAAAAAAAAAATTAACTTTTTTTTTAATTATTAATTTATTTTTTATTATTAAATAGAAATAACAGTAAACTTTTTTTTATTGCAATCAAAAGTTGTATAAATATTCTTGTGCTCACAAGATGATAAATAAATATTTTTTACATAATCGTCACTCAATAGTTAAAGTGGTTTTTTTACAAAATTTAATTACTTTTTTAATCTTACTGCTTATAGAATAATTTCAAAGTTCATTAAATGATAAAAAGTTGCATAACGGAAATCGCTCTAGACATATGTAAAATTGCTTTACGCATAAGTAAATTGCCAAAAGTTTAACGCTTTAAAATAAGGCTTGTAGTTATTCATAACTTTGTCCAATTGAGGAACACTGGGCTATTATGAAGTCTAAATTGAAGAAAACAGATGGATTTGTCAAGAACTTTAAACAAACAGACCCATAATATCTGAGCACGGAAGAATTCAATACACAGATTCTGTTTTCAAAATCAGAGTCTCATCAGTAAATCAAAAGCTTGTTCTTTGTTGCATATGATCTATATACCAAGTGACTAGAGTGTTAGTTGTTTCTCCCCTGCCCGCTGAGCATTTAAACTTTGTTTTTCTACTTTACAAGAGTCTTACCACTTATTTTAAATTTTCTTATGATTTTTTTTTTTATTCAACAATTCTATCTAGAATCTATTTTCATAACCATAACTCCTAGGTCTACATAACTGGATGGCTAAATTGGTCACTTATATGATCCTTAAAGTTTTACAAGTTACTTGAATGGACCTTGTCCATTCAAGTAACTTGTAAAACTTTAAGGATAAAGTAACAATCAAGTAAAACTTCAACCCTTAAAGTGATCATGTTTTAAAGTGTTGTGGCTTTATCACCAGATATCATCATGCTTCTAGTATCGATAATTTTACAATTAATAGTTAAATTGTTGTATTGTCTGACAGAATATAATAAAAAGAACCAAAGTTAAATAAAAACTTTGAATATTTACCTGACTGCCAAAAATAATTTGTGATAAAAAATCTTTCTCCACAATAACATTTTCATGACATGGAAGAGATATTGACATTTCATTATAGTTTTCCTTAAAAAAAATACTAAAATATTATAACATTTTCACTAAATGGAAGAGATTGACATTTCATTATAGTTTTCTTTAAAAAAAAAAACTAAAATGAAACCAAAAAAAAAAAAATTAATATAAATGTACTGACATTAATTTTTTATGGGGTTTCAATATTCAATACAATTCAATACAGATATATTTTAAGTGTTAAGTATTTATTCTGATTTTATGAAGATATATTTTGTAAAACTGTTAGAAACAGAACTTTGTACAGTCCTCTGTATAGCAATTCAATAAAGTGCATCATTAGCTCCAAAAAGATAGTGTTTATATTGATTAAATAACTTTGACTAAATCCACACTCATCAGTTAATTAAGCCTTATATTTTGGTTTTTTTTATAAACACATCATGCTATAATTAGTCAAAGTAATATTTCCCTCACAACTTTACTTGTAATTTAATATACCAGAATTATTCCATTTCATGTCATTAAATAATTTTTAGTGATAAAAAATTTTTTAAACCTGCATCCCCATAAAACCATAGTCATAATAACAGATAGTCTGGCCAGTTGGGCCATTTTCGAGAGATTTTATTGTTTTTAAACAACTAAGGTTAAAATTTTGAATTTATGTTGAAAAAAGTTTATTTATCGTGCCAAGACTACCAATAAGTGCACAAAATCTAAAAAATGGTTAACTTAACAGATAAACAGTTCATCAAATATTTTGTATTATATCTAGAATCAGATATATTTTTTTTGAAAACATAAGTTTATCAATAATGGTAGTTCTTTTATTATTGAAATTAGGAGTAAAAACACTCAGCCTATGATAAAATGTGAGTAGATTGTGAGATGTGAGCAGCATTCAAACAGTGTCTCTTTAACACAGCAAATAAATGCATAAATTAAGGTTTGGCAAATGTGTTTTATAGACAAGTTCATGAATTTTGTTTAAAAAAACATTTTTATTGTTATAAATGATCTTTGCTGCCTTCCATATATCAGAGATAAGCTTTCAAAGTACATATTCTTAAAGGATGATACAAATCTACCATTTAAGTTAATAAAAAGAAGTTATAGTTATTTATAGTGGTGTTAAAATTTTTTTATCCAAAATTTATTAAGTTGCATTCTAGCATTTGAACTGTATTTGAACAGTGTGATTGAAAGATGCAATAATAAAGTAAAAACCAAATAAAGTTGAGTAATTTTTTACTTTAAATAACATCATATAATGTAATGATTGAAACATTAAATGATTTAAATAATATAATGTAACAATTAAAACAATTTTTTGTTTCTTTTTTCGTTCTATTTAGTTTTCTTGATCTGACGTCATTAAGTTAGTTTGTTGTGGTTTGCACTATACAGTGTTCACTAACGTCGGTTAGGTCATTTTGTCAACAATATTGTTTTTAAATGTTACGTTTTTCAGTGGTTATAAGCTATTAGTAAAAAATCGCATTTATTATCTCATCTGTTTATTTTTTCACTATTCTCTGCTTTTGTCTCTATTATCTTATCAGGCAAGATTTATATTTCTCATACTATTGGAGTTACCACATTTTCTACCATATTTTCTACTAACTACTTTTATACTAACCACAAACATTCTTAGTTTCGATGATTATGAGTGGTATTTACCTATTATATTTGTAAGACAAATTTCAGCCATAAGAGAAATGGTAAGTTACTCATAATTATTAATTACTATTTTCTATTTGCTTTGTGTTATTTCTATCCATTTAAATTTTTTATTTTAATACATACGCATACATACATGTGTACATGTTTGTCTCTTCTAATGTAAGTGTACATGATATTTATACATATTTACATATTTGCTCATATTATATTCACACCATGCGCATCCCTTACCACCCTCATGAGATCTCTAAGAATGTTGGAGCTGTATTAAAAACTGGGATAGGGATTGGGATAACTAACTCTGAGCCCTAAAATTTTATTCCTCCTACAAAATAGTCTTTACATTCATTTATGATTCTTACCCAATGACATCATCTACAATCTACTTCTATTTTCACATCTCCCAGGTCTACGTAACTGGACAGCTTCGTTGGTCACTTTTTGCGATTTTTGTGTCGCATAAACAAACAAATTTATTCTTTGTGGCTGGTAAGCCCCGACTTTTTCCAATGTACACCACAACGACAAAACAGACATTAGGCTTTCCCGCTGGATGTGGTTACGGTGCTCAATAACCTAATGACCACGATGCACGTTGGACCAGCGCTCGCTGACTATGTGCTCAAATCTAAAATCTCACTCCATAGCACATCATTCCACACCAGCACGGAGCAGTAGCTCTTTTGGCTAAGAGCGATGGCTTGTGGTCTACGGTGACTAATGTGTGCATTCGATCAATTGATATCCATTCTGTAGGTTTTACATCTGGCTCTGATGTGCTAGCCCATAAGCGCAAGGAGTGAGAGTGTTTAGCTTTCTATTCACCTGATTTGAAAGTGAACGAAAACATAATGAGACTATACTAGACGACCAAACGGAACATACTAATGCACTACATCATCACACCTGTAGACATCAACAGTCTCCAAATCAGTATATTAAATATTTGTTCTTTGTTGCATATGTTCTACACACAGAGTGACTAGAGCGTTAGTTGTTTCTCCCCATGCCCCATATTGTCTATTCTTCATTTTTCTACTTCACAAAAGTCTTGCAACACATTTTATATTTTCTTATGATTTTTATTTTTTATTCAATGACACCATCTACAATCTGTTTTTATTTTCAAATCTCCCAGGTCTACATAACTGAATGGCTCCATTGGTCACTTTTTGTGATTTTTGTGTCGCATAAACAAATAATATAATGTGATGATTAAAACAATTGGTTCCTTAAGTAGTTTAATAATTTTACCAATTTTACATTTTATTTAATTTTATTTATAAAATTTTGAAATATTATTAAGACTTTTTTGCAACACTTATATTTCACACGTTTTTAACCTTATAAGTCACTTTTTAGCCTCCCTGGAAATTTTTAAAGATTGATAATGCACCTTTTGATACCCCAATTACCACTAACCTTAAGTTCCCCTTAGTGTCCTCTTTATTATTTACAGTGTATGATATAGCAGCCACAATAAATACATTTCTTTATTTAGATTTTTTATACTTTTTTGTTGTTAATTCACCTGCCTAAGGCCGAGAAGGCCACTACAGAAGAGGAGGCTACTTAATTGTGGTTATAACCCTCTCTCAACTCTATAACTCCAAAACACGAACCTTGGCGAATAAGGTCACTGCATGGAGAAACAAGTTAAGCACGGTACTACCAGGGACTAACGATATATATATATGTATATATATATATCGTATGTATATATGTATATATGGTATCATATATATATATATGTATACATATATATATATATAGGCCTTGTTACGAGATTTCGCTGCGTAGCGAAAACGCGTAACGCATTTCTAAGTAACTCAACTTAGCAAATATATTTTGCATCGTTAGAAGTTATATTGCGTCACTAGCGTCTTTTCAAGTACGCATTGTAATTAAAGTTATTTTATTAACGCGTTAAAAATTATACAGTTTGTTTTTTTCTCACTATAACAAAAGTAAAATAAAACCTAAGTTCTTATTTAAAAAATCATTTTTATTATTTCAAATATGAATTAAATTTTATTTTGAAAAAAAATATTTTTTTCATGAAACATAAAATAATGTTTGTTTATTTTCTTATAATTTTACAGTTGGTTTTTGGTTATTTTATTAACTGTTAATAAACTTTTTCTTATTTAATTTGTGAACTCTTTTTAATAATATTTTTAAACAATAAAGAGTTTTTTTTTGTTATTTATCAGCTACTGATAACATATTCGTGATCATAATTTATTTTCATAAATAATCGAATGTCATTAAAACTTTACGTTATTGAATTAATAATAAACAAAATATCTTATTAATAAAATATTTACATCAAAATAAATCGTGCATTTTTTAAACTATTATGACTAAAAATAATTTTTGAATTTAAAAGGAATTTATATATTTAATTCCTTAAGATAAAACTTAAAATGCTTTATTTTTTTTAACTAACTTTTAACAACAACAAAAAAAATTATGAAACAAACTGTTTCTTAAACAAAAAATCTATTAGTTTACAATTGCGGTTAAATGCTTTTACTTACGACTTTAATTCTTCTGAATAAACGTCACGTTAACGACAATCAAAAGATAATTTAAATATTCTAAAAGATATAAGTTTTTGCGTAGCGCAAAACTGCTGAACGCGTAAGCAAATCGCCTTTTCGCAAGCAAAATGCGAGCTGCGTAACGCTTCTTAACAAGGCCTGACATATATATAACAGCTATGGTACATTTGTTTTAAAGATAATTTTTTTATTCTTTCTGTTTTATTTATATTTTATTTTATTCTTTTATTTTATACAAAATAATGTTTTTATAAGATTTGTGGCTATTAAAATAGCCATTTTTGTAGCCGTTTTAGATTATTGTTTAAGATTTTATTATCAAGATTATTAGTTTTTATAATTGGTTTGAAAGTACATTGGTTACTTATTGCATCATTGTCATTAGACCCAAATTTTATTTTAAAATGGGTTACCTTTTTTTCTTTCTAAAGCTCATTGTTGGCCAGAGTAATTATATAAAGAATCTTGAAATAGTTTTCAATTGAAACATACCCAAAACAAATTTTAAAAGGTATTTTGCTATATATCAATAACTAAACTGACTGTTACATTGATTCCTTAATATGTTTGCAAAATAAATATATATGAGCCTTAGTTAAATTTTTGGGTCTTAGATTTTTTTTTAAATAAAAGGTTAGACACAAATGCATTAAACATTGATCTTTTTAAATGTGAATATTTAAATTAACGTTCATCTGCTTTAGTAGAAAAAGTTGATTTGTCTGAGTTGAGCTTTAGGAATATGAGAAACTACTATAACCTGCATAAAGAAGGATTTGACAAAGAAAAGCTCTTAACTGGAAGATTTATTGAAGGTAGTGAATCTGTGGATCCAAACAAAAAAAAAAAATTTTTATAATTACAATTAACACGGTAGCCTTTTGCCAATAAAACAATAACTTTTTTAGATTTATAGTAGTTGATAAAAACAATAACTTTTTTAGATTTGAAACCTTAAGTTTCAAATCTAAAAAAGTTATTTTTTATCAACTACTATATGATATAATAGTTTTACATATTAAGATTTAAGACTACTATATCATATTATATCTTTAGTTATGATAAAAATATATTATAATAATATAATAATACATTATGTTAACATAATAATATATCAAATAATATTATAACTAAATCTTTAGTTATAATTTGTAAAACTTTTCTTCGCGATTCTTTGTTATAAACATCATCAGAAGAAGATATCTCAAATAGAAAAACATTTATACTTCTTCAAAAAGTTCTAGAAATATGTAACAATTAAGAGGAAGCATTTGCAAAAATTAACAACCTTCTTGTAAATATTCTTCTTAATGCATCTTTGTTTACAAAAACTGTGCACTTATTGGAAGGCTGGGTTCTAAAAAAACACTAACAATAAGATGATAAAACATAAGCTTCTTTTTAAAACCACAGGTTTATTTATAGACACCTGGTTGGCTAAAGGTTGGTGAGCTAGATTTAATTTCACATATCAATATAGTTTGTAAACTGAAACCTGCATTAAAAACAACTTACCCAATATTTTAATGTATTTTTGAAGATTTTGGTTTATACCTGGTATTCAAGATAGCAATTCAAATTTGAAGTCAGTCAAAGTACTAGGTCATTTAGGTTTCAATTTGGTTTTAATTATTTTAACCTGGTATGGTTGCAGAACCTAAATGCAGAAATCAATCTTATCTAATTAACATGAGTTGAGTAAATTAGGTTCTTAAGTTGGTTAAACCTGATTTAAGTTCTATACAGAATTTTTACTTATAAAATTTGCAATTAACAATGTTTAAAAAAGACAAAAACAAGTTTAATGAGACAGTCTAATAGTCTCAAAACATACAAATGAATACATTTAAATTCTATTTGTATTGAATGTATTTACAAAAAAAATGTTTTTAAAATTCATAATAGGTAAATACTACAAAATGAATTTCAAACTGGAAATAATAGAGGGTTCAATCCCACCCCTCTTGCAAATAAAACAAGCACTTTAACAATGCAACACACACAATAGAAGTGCACTTCTGCACATCTTTACTTAAAACTATACTCACATAACAATGCATAACACATAAAAAAAGTAAACCCAACAAAATAAAATCTGTTAATACTTCAAAGTGTAAACATAGTAATGTAAAATGAAAAACAAACTGAAAACTTTACCCTCATGTGACAATAATTCATTTATTCATTACTTAACACTACTTACATCTGATTTGTTAAAATGACATTGACTCATGACCAACGCTATTCCGAGAGTAAAGTTACTGGTCATTTTTCCTTTACAAGTTACTAAAATAAATTAAAACGGTTTAAAAAAATAAGTAATAACTTAATAAATTATATTTAATATAAGTTATGTATAAGTTATATAAGCACATACTTCTGAATGAAATTTCTGTGTCCTTAAACATGGATTTACTGAAGGAAACATTCTGAAATCAAAAAATAAAATTATCATAAATTTATTTAAAACCTTTTTTTCTTAACAATTTTCTTGTTTTTAAAAACTAACCTTCTTAGATAAATTAAGAGATTTAGTAATTAGAGAGCTAAGCATTAGACAGTACCTGTTTTTAGCATCAGACAGTACTGAGTAATGTTGAAAAGTCTCTAAAACCTAACTCAGAGATTTAAAGATTTAATTAAGAGATTTAGTAATCTGAAAATGGAGCTTAGCATTAGACAGTACCTATGTTGATTTCCTGCAATGATAAAAAAAATGTTTGTTCTTGAGTAAAAAACAAACAAAAAATGATTACAAGTAAATATAACAGCTGCACAAGGAGAAAACTATGGGATAGAATATAGCTTGCCTAGAAAGCAACAAAATCAAATTAAAGCTTCTATGCCTGCTTGAATGAAGGAGACAATAAAAGAAGCCCAATTTTGAGCAGAGAGATGTAAGAGATCAGCCCAAGAACCATCATAGAGAAAACCATGAAATAATTTCCAATCAGCCTTAAGGTAGTAGTAATAATTTTAAGTAAATCTGATGTAGAAGAACAGCAAAATAAAAGTTTTAGTGAGATTACAGCATGATCTAAAAAGTGAGACCATAGCATAATCTGAACAGATTAAAGGAGAGCAAGGAAAAACAGAGTACAAGCTAGGGTCAAAGACAAGACAAAAAATCAAGAAGTGATGGTAAGTGATAAGGGTTATCTGGAAAATGAGTAACAAAGTTAACTATCTGAGTAAGAAATTAACAAAAACAAAATTTACAGCCAGGAACTACAGCCAAGCCATAAAGTGAGCATTAAAGTCATCAATAACAACAATATTGACTAAGTAATAAAGAGAAAGGGTTCAGTCAGTTTGATCAGAATCAACAACAAAAAGATTATGTTTTTAAGAAAATGGATTAATTTTCTTTTTGGAAAACAAATAAAGAAAATATTATAGCTTCTATTCAACACCTAATCTGCTAAGCCTAGTGCTTCTGCAACAATAGCGCAGTCTACAATAAAAAAAATTTACAAATAAGCTACTGATAAATTTAAAAACATAAAACCTTTTTTCAAAAAATCTATAAATTATATTTCTGGGAACATCTACCCCCAGACCTAGTTTTTTTTTCCAGGAAGGTTCTGTGTTTTCTCATTCTTCTTAACATGTTCTTTTGCTAAGCTCCCTTTGGCCTGCCAGGTCTCTAGGTCCTTCTTATTGCTGATGTGTAAGAAGCACTATATAAAAAGGATCTAGAAATGGAGGGAAGAGACTTTTTTAATACAGTTTTATGCTCTTTTATAAACTAATTACAGTCTGTTCAACAATGATTGCATTATTGTTGAAACAATGATTGCACCTACACATTGACTTAAATTGTTCTGTCCACTGAAAGCCTTACTGCCAACCAATGCAAACTTCAATTTATGATTTAAAAAGAAAGTATTGATCGTTGTTGAAAGTATACAAACACCCTTGATAAACTCTGCCTGCTTTATCAATACCAACCTGGTTTCCTTTATGAACAAGAAGTCAAAGTTTGAAATTTTTGACTTTTTTGCTAATTATCCCAAAATTGTCCTTTTGAGGGTTGATTCTATAAACATTAAGAAAACCGAAACAATAAAATTTGAAATCCTGGATTAAAAAAATGGCTTTTAAATAGGATATAAATAAATAACTTTGACACATTTATTTTTTGCTAAAATTTTTTTATATTAGTAAAACGCTTTTAAATAAAGTAACTAATGATTTTAATTAAAGTATCAATAAAAGTAGTATAAATTTTTATTTATACTACTTTTATTGATACTTTAATTAAAATCATTAGTTACTTTATTTAAAAGCGTTTTACTAATATAAAAAAATTTTAGCAAAAAATAAATGTGTCAAAGTTATTTATTTATATCCTATTTAAAAGCCATTTTTTTAATCCAGGATTTCAAATTTTATTGTTTCGGTTTTCTTAATGTTTATAGAATCAACCCTCAAAAGGACAATTTTGGGATAATTAGCAAAAAAGTCAAAAATTTCATTCAGAAAATTTCAGTATTTATTAAACAATCGTTAGATGTAAGTTATTACTATATTTAAAAGGGTTTCACATAATACTATATTATAAAAATATTGGTAAAGATAAACGATTCAAAATTATTTATTCTAAACTTAATTTAAATAATCTTATCATTATAGTGTATTATTTATTTTAGTTAAGTTTTTTATTTTTTATTTCTATTTTCTTATTTTTATTTTTTTAATTTTATTTTTTTGATTTTAGTTATGTTATTTTTACTTTATTTTTCCTTGTTATTATTATTTTTTTTTTATGAAGATTTATTTGCTTCTTTTAGGATAAGTTTTTTTTAAAGTTTTTTTATAGTTAAGATTTTTCAATGCATTTTCAAAATCTATACAAATTTTCAAAACATTTTAAGAGTCGTGGTCAAGTTTTCAAAATCAAATAGTATTTGCGTGGTCATATTATGGCATGAAATTGCACACCTTCCTGGCCAAACCTGAGGGTGTTTTATTAGCAACTTCATGCAGTTATAAGTCAACCATTCTTTGGTTTTTTGCCAAAATTGAAACAAGTGTTAAATAAGAAGGTTAACAATGCCTAGAAGCAAATGAAGTTCTATTGGAGTTGAAAATGGAGTTCCATTGAAGGAATAGCTTCTAAGAACAGCTTTTCATCTTGGAATGGAAGTATTGGTAGATGAACAGCATTCTCAAACTCATTTGATTTTTTTAGATCAGCACCAGATAAAAGAAATTTTGATACTGCTCTCTGATTGTTCCAACTGTTCTGAGTTGGCTACAATTGGTAAAATTCGTCAACTTTATGTTGCGCCAGCAGCAAGAATGCTTGCTACTGTGAGACTGAATTCCACAGACAATATTTGCAAGTATCAAGTCACATGACAGAATCAATTTGCTAAATCAATTTCATTAACATGCATTAGGTCTAAAATCAATTTGATATTGCCAAATGTTTCAGTGGTGTTTTCCGATATCCTTTTTCAAAGCTAGCTTTGAAAAAGGATCCTCCACCATCAATGCCCAGTTCCACAATGCTAGAGCTCAAGAAATCTTTTGAAAGAGCGATGTTTTCTTTCAGAGTTTAAGTTGATGCAATGAACCTCATTAGAATCTGGCAATTTTACATTGGTGGCAATGAAAAAATCCTTCATAATAAATCCTGCTGATGCAAATTTTTGCTGAAAATTGCATGTATAGTGGAAAATTGAATGTATAGAGCAATAAAATACCTCGTCTTATCTAAGAGGTTTGTGATAAGTTCAACCAAGATGAGTTGTTTCACCAGGAAATGCTTCTTTTGATGCATTGACAGAAGAAGCAACTTTTTTTGCACCCACAGGATCCACCAATGCAAATTGTATTAAGTTTACACAGTAAGTTGTATCACTACAGTTGTGAGAAATTCCATGAGCAATGACAGACATTTTGTGCATCATTTTTAAACTTTTCTTTTTTCAATGATTTTGATGCAAGAGCCTTTTCTTTTCAAATGCTTTTCTTTGCCTTTCCCCTTTGCAATTTGACAAATGATGCAACCACAACATGTATGTCTTGTCAATAGCTTCACAACAATGGAATCAAAACTGTAGAGTTTTCTTGCCTTTAAGGCATTAGCTTTATCACTCAGTTTTTTCAGGTTGCAACCACATGTTGCAACCTGAGAACAAATTCCAAGTAGTACTTTTTCACCCTGAAATATCACATTTGATGAAATTAATGAATCTAAGAAATGATATGTTCTGAAATTTCTGTCACTTTCTTTGTGCAAATAACACACACTGCCTTTCTGCAATTATCATGGTCTTTTAAAAATGCAGGCATTTATATTTTTTTCTAATAGTAGTATAACACAACAATGATTTCAATACCTATACATTGATTTTGATCATGATTAAAATAAAGATAACCATGTTAATAATTCATAGTATCTTAACTATTGTTAGTTTAGTGCTACAGCTTTTTATTTCACTTATAAATATATTAATGTAAATAAATACAATATATAATAATATTAATAAATATATTAAACTATTCATAGTATCTTAATTATCATTAGTTTAGTGCTACAGCTTTTTATTTCACTTATGTGAATTTTTGTTTTATGTGAAACTATTTGTATCCAAGGATATAGTTTTGCAATCATTAATGATTGTCTAAAGAGATTATTAAAAATATTTGTAGGGAAATGCTTATGTAGCAATCATTAATCAATCATTAATGCTAAATATCTCTCTTGGTTAATCTAGAATTTCAAAGTTTATTGTGTTGGTGTCCCCAATGTACATAGAATCAACCCTCAAGACTTTTGACAATTTTGAGATATTTAGTCAGCAAAAAAGTTAATATTTTCAATGTCTTTCTAAACATGCAATACATGTACTTATAATTGCTATCCTTTGTATACACCCCTCTTCTTCCTACATATCCAATCTCCAGCTGCCTCAACCTGGGACAGCTGTATACAGAATCCTTTTTTCTTAATAAAATTAAGCTAGAGGAACAAATTACAACCAAAACCAAAAGTTTATCAAATTGTTGCCATATTGGGATGAATAAAAAAAAATAATACAAAAAAAAAATGTCTCTATAATACAAAAAGATTATTTAGGGTAAGAATTTTTTGTTAGAATTGATGTATCTAGAACTTTTTAATTGATCACAGGTGTAGTTTTTAGCTTTTTATTTTGTTTTATTTAGGCATAAAAAACAACTAATGGATTAACAAAGAGTGATTTCTTGGTCCATGGGCAACCTAGCTAAATATTCAAAAGCAAAAATGACTTTGAAACCATTATTTTTTGAGTTTTTATAACTGTTGTGATCTTAATATGCATCAATAATTTGTCAATAATTAGCTTTGCTACTAATTGACAAAAGTCACATGTTGCATATTTTTATTATGATAACGTTTTGTATAACGATCATTAATTGTTGACAAGAGTCACAAATTGTATTTTTAAATGCTATATATAGCAAACAACTTTTTGTAAAAACGTTAAGGTTGTTGATAAGTAATAAAATAGAATTTAAAGAAATAATGGTTTCATATTGAAATTAATTTAGATATTTAGGTATTTAGTACCTAAATATATAAATTAATTTAGAGACCTATATTTGAACCATAATGAAGGCCTCTAAAAAGTTACTGCCCCCTTTATTTGTGCCCTATCTACTATAAAGACCAGATCAAGGAGAGGACAACCAACCATATCTTTCCTTTTATTAAGAAATGACTTATAATTAGTTGCACCCTTTACATAGGCCAGTTGGCAGATTAGAGGGGCACTGGTTTCTAGTAACACATTCAACCGTTGATGATTGAAAAGTAGGGTTATTTAAAAATGCTGGCATTTTTGGTGAGGATTCGACAAGTTTATAATGTTTGCATTTCCTGATAGTTGGGTCTAATGGTCTTACATACTGTTAATGTTAGATCAAAACAAAGTGTTAGAAAAATTTACAAGCATCTCAAAATGGCTGAAAATTGGACTTTTTAGGCGAGTGGACATTTTGCATTTAGATATATTTAAGTTCTAAACTGCAACAAGCTGCCTATATTTTGCCCGTGTATTGCAGACAACAGTAGCTAATCAGAAAAGCTATCTGTAAAGACTTGTGGATGAATAGAATAATGCTACAGTTAGTTTCATTTTGGCATATTTTAGCAATTTTATGATTTTTTTCAAAGTTGAGGAGGTCATAATTTTTTCTAATTTAACACAAGTTAATTAAAACCACTTTTTTAAAGAGAGAACTATCCAGAAAATAATTCTAGAAAAAATGAGACACTTGTTGAAAGTGAGAGAAAAGTTATACAGCTCTAAAGTAGTCTGTTTTGACCATTTGTAAATCGAGGGGGGCCACTGTGTCATGTTTGTAAGGCTATAATTTCCGAACCGTTGTACTTGGAAGTCTGAAATTTCAAATTTAACCTATCTACATGATGCACATAACAATATGTAAAAATCAGGAAAATCAGAGATGGTGAGCCACAAGCTATTGGTTGAAATATAATGATTTGACCCATTAACAACAAATTTATATAACAAACATTGCACAAGAAAAACAGCTAACTCAATCAATAAAATTTTATATAAATTTTACATTTTGACACTTTCAGTTAGTGTTTTTAAAAAGTAATACATTACTATAATTATGTTTCTGAAAATCAGCAATAGTAATCTTTATTTAAAATGAATGAAAGAATGTTAATTTCAGCAAATAACTTGTGTAGTTTTATGTCACTGTATTGTGTATTATGACTTCTTATGTACCATATTACATAGGTTTATTTTACATTTACAGCTTTGAAGTATTGCTTTAATATAACAAAATATAAACTTATAGTTAATCTCATGCCCTTGCTGTATTTTATAATTGCAAATTGACTGCTTGAATGTAGCCGCCACCGGCACAAGAACCTTTGGTTGTAATATGACATGACTTGATGTATTACTGAGTGAATTGAGACATTGATTTTGAATTAAGAATTGTTCTCAGTGACTTGAGACTTACTCAAAAGTGACTTGAAAACAGCTTCAACTTATGTCTAGAAAGCTTTAATATTGTTATGAGAAATTGTCTAAATAAATATTCTTGCTATGATGACAAGATGACAAATAAAAGTTTTTTTAATGTTTCTAATATGACTTCTTTTTTTAAGCATTGTATAACTTTTTTTCTTCTTTTGCTGAACATTTTTTGATGGAAAAGTTAGAAAAATAAAAATAAAATTTTCTTTGTCTTTTCTTAACTTATTACATATCTAAATAGCGTGAATATAAACATAATTTTTATGCAAACATTTTTACACAACCACTATTCAAACTTCATAATTGGTTTTTATAATGTTAACTACTACATTCATCTAACCAATTAGATGATATCTTTAGACTTGTTTAAATATTAAAAAATGATAAAAAGTGGCTCGATCTATATGGATTACCCCTTACGTTAAATAGCTTAGCGCGTACATAAATGACACGCCAGTTTACGCTCTAAAACAATGCCTGAATATATATATTTGGGTGCCATTTTTAATTATGGCTGCCAAAAAGTCCTAAGTTCATCATTTTCAATATTTACTGCATGTGATGAAAATTTATGAAACAGCTTCAAGTAAATGTAATCTGATTATATGCATTATTAGCATTTCCTGCTGGCTTTATTCTTGCCAAATCTTCAATTTGTAGCTGTTTTACTAATTCTGTTAGAATGCAAAATGAAGCTTTTTTCGAAGTGACTTTTACAATAGATGATCTTGTGTTATGTATTTATCTCACAATACTCTGTATTTCTGTTAGGATGGAACCAGATACCTGTGAGTCATTAGAACCAGTTCTTAAGCGGAAATGAGGATGGCCACCAAATCCAAAGGCTGAAATAAGTCATCTTCCACTGAAGATTGTATCCAAAATTTCATCAATTTGAACATCCAAGAAAACTCAGTTCAGATCTAGAAAAAGAAAACATCCCACCCAGTCTAACAGATATCACCACTCCCCAAAACTACACTTTTATTGTTTATTGATCTAGTGTACTATTAAAAATTTAAATATAATTAATTTTTTTATTCAAATGGTTTTTAAGTTAAAGTTTTTATTTAACTTTTTTATTCAAATTGTTTTGCAATAAAAAATGAAAGAAAAAAATTTGGTCTAATAAATGGAATTATATTTCCTTAAGTTTAAGTATAATGCTTGCACTATGTTCTAAACCTAATATTGTTACTGTAGCTAGATATAATTTAACTTTCAGGTATGACCTTTGCTATGCCACTGGGTATTACAGACACTGCTGCAATTAAATTATGATGCTGCAATTAAATTATTGAGTGTTAAAATTCCTTTGAATTTTTCAAACTTTTTTTAATTTCAAATTTCGATTGCAAAATTATTTGAATATTTGAAGAGAATTTTCAAAGACTAAAATTTTTTGGTTCAAATAGATTTCTTTAAAAAAAAAATTAAAAATATAATAAAATGATATCGCGCTTTTTATATTCTATTTGAGATTTATTGTTAAAATAATTTTTAATTAGAAGCTTATGTGTTAACAACATATAAGATATAAATAAAAACATTTGCATTGCTAACATTTGCATGGCTAACTTTTGTGAGTCTTTAAAAACAAATTGCAAAAATATATAATTGATTTAGTGATACAAAGCTTTAGGGCGCCTAGAAACATAATTATATATTATATAAGAGTTTTTTAGAGAGCTCAAAAGTTTATTAGGGCAAAGAAAATCCATTTTAAAGCAATTTATGAAATGAAATCCTAATTGTGATATAAAATTTTTGTACATTTTCTTAATTTATTAAATTGTTATTGTTTTTTTTTTATATTTTACTCAAAAATGGAATTGTAGGACCTAATCTTTTATCTATAAAATTCTATAAATTTGAATAACACATCCTAATTATCAATTGAAATATGGGTTAAATAAGATAATAGGTAATTTGATGTTAAATCTTTATGATTTTTTTTTGTGCATTATATTTCAAGGTATTAGACTCTTATAAATGGTTATAAAATAAACTAAATTGTATAAAATAATTATTAAATTACCTTTTTACTATCATTTGTACCTAGTTCTACAATATATTTCTGAAAACCCGGTTCAATCAATGCAATATTTAGTTTAAACAAGCAGTAGAAACAAGTAAGTAATATCCAATGATTCGAATAAAAGATCATTTTTTTATTGAGTTTGTGTTGATTTTAAAATTATATTTACAAATAAGCCTATGTAAAAATAAGCTTTGAATATATCGTTAAATATTTTGTTTCATATGTTATTTAATATTTTTTAAATGTTTCAAGCCTATTAAAAAATATATCAGCTTATATAAAAATATATTTTAGTTAGAAAATCACTCTTTATTATAAAGAGATTTTATTTAGAGATCCATTTTTGCTATCACGGAATTTATCTATCCGTATTTTGGACTGCCGTTTTCTAAACACCGTGGTCACATTTTTCAAATTTACCGTTGAAGACGTTGACGTTAGTCGAAGAGTTTTAGCCGAAGGTATTTAGCCGCGGCGATTTTTTTTTTTTTATATATATTAGTAGTAGTCATGGCCATCTTTATACTTTTTTTTTTTTTTTTTGTTCTTTTATTTCTTCATAATAACTATTACAATAAAATAAATGAAAGAAGAATGCATATAAATAAAAAACTACAAATTTTGTTACATATAAAATAAGAACGCGAAGACTTGCAGAAGATCAGATGATCTTCTCATCAAAAACCGCTTACAATCGTTACGTGTTTAAAACAATTTTGTAATGTGTATTAAATTAAATATAGCAGTCAAATAAAGTTTATAAAACGAAAGTTAGAAGTAAAAATTAATGTTTTATATAAATACTTAAAATACACGACTTGATAGGTATAAAATGTATAAATTAAATGTTGTAAATGTTTTAAATCAGACCACAAAGCTGATTTCATTTCACCATCATCGTCAAAATTTAGAGTTAATGTTTTCTCAGTTAGCTAGTTGCTTAGCATTGATTTTATTAAATGGACAAAGTCATAAAGTAAAAATATATTACTTTCCGTTCTCCATGGATCTCTGCAAGTAAACTTAGAGTAAAAAGACTGGTTGATGCTGATTGTTTTCACAAATGATAGCAATTAACTCTCCATCAGATTTATGAATACAATCAATCAAATGATTTGTCTGCTCAAATAAAAAATCAGCATTAAGTTTGAATACTAGCAACATACGACATAAATATTTGGACCACCGCAAATTAAAACCAACATAACCTTAAAACGAATAATGCTAATGAGTCAGGTTTGTTTACAGCCTTTCCTAATAATGATCCATAGCAATATGTAAGAGAAGGCTTTACGTTGACTTTGTCTATTAACAAAATACATTTTTTTTCCATAACTTTATTTTGTCTTTTTATAAATCTCACTGATGTTTTCAAAATCAACAAGTAAAGAACTAACTTTTAATGCAATTGTTTTGAAGAAGTGAAATACTTGGAAGCTGGTAGTCTTGTCTCAGTCTAGATACAGAATAATACTCAAAACCACGAATAATAATTTCAGGATTATAGTTTTTTTTCCTATGTTTAACAGGACTCATTGCATCAAAATGTTCTTGAAGTACATTAACTTTATTTCTTTTTTATTAAGTATTAAGGTGTCTCCAACATTATTCAAGTTGTGAATATGATTTAATATGGTTACTCCATTTTTTGATAAACTTTGAATCACATGTTTTATACCACAAAAAAAGTCCTTTAAAAGTCAAATCATTCTTAATTTTTATCAAAACTCTAGGTGTTGATGTATTTTCTTCAAATCAGTAGACTGTAAGCATTTAGTATTATTGGTGAAGTACCAAACAGAGTGGATTAAAAAGTCAAGATTGCCAGTTTCAACCTTGCTTTTAAAATGCTCAAAATTGACTACTTTTTTTTTTTTTTTAAACATCTTTGCTTCCAACAAGGCTGCAAGCAGCCACTAATTAAAGTTGGAAGTTACTGGAAGAGAAAAGATGACGATTGTAGAGCAAGATAACGATTGACGGACAACTTAAAGGATTGCAAATTATATGAATCAGGAAAGCATGATGAAGGAAGCGAATTCCAAAGTGCTGATGCTCAAGGAAAAAAACTAAACGAATAAGCGTTTTTGGAGCACTTAGGAACAGTCACAGAAAAAGGATGAGACTTAATTGAATGAAGAGTAACACGAGAATGAATTTTAGTTGATGGCACAAGCGAAGCTAGCTCTTTAGAGCAGTGCCCATTATAGTATTTGTAGAAAAGAGAAAGAGAAGCAACATTATGACGATGCGATAATGGTTGGAGGTTGGCTGCAGGTCCAACTATGTTTACAGTGCATTTTTGCACCTTGTCTAAAAGAGAAAGAGCATCATTAGAAGATCCGCCCCAAATATGGCAACAGTATTCCATACAAGGACAGATTTGAGATTTATAGAGATAGAGAATAGGATCCTAAGTAAAAAAGTGACGAGCTCGATAAAGAGATGCACCCTTAGCAGATATTAATTTTGCAATGAACTTAATATATGGTTTCCAAGAAATATCGGAAGTAAGAGTTAATCCTAGAAGATAAAGAGTAGATGACTCATAGGAAGATCTACATTATTGCGATAACAATTGGCTGAAAAAAATTGAGTTTTATCTGTATTGAAGTTGATTTATCTTGTTGACTGAAAAGATGGAGTTTATCTGCACACTTCAGACAAAGTTTTATTTGTTCAAGATGAACCAGGTTTTGTAGGAACAAAGCTTGGTTTCACACAAGAAAATACTAAAGGTGGGTCACGAGGTCTCTTTTTACCATGCTTTATTATTGTTACATAATTTGGTGGAAAATGAAGCTCGCATACAACAGTATTGTTTCTATCAAGTATATTATTACATGGTGTTATAGAAATCCAACAAGCACGTTCTTCTTTATCAGTTGGTAAACGAAACACCTTTTTTTTATTTTCTTTATTATAGTTGCCATTGCAATTTATTACACAACATTTCTTTGGCATTTTATAAATTTTGATTGCCTTGGATAAAGATTGCCTTGGAAAAAAATGTTTTTATCACTCTATCTGTTTAGGTAGAGTACATGGGCGCCCACAAGGAGAACAATTTCCCCCCTCTCCTGCATTTTCTAAATTTAGAAAAAAAAATTTCATGTTTTCGACTTGAGTGCCATAAAAGTTGTGACTATTGTACGGTTTGGATAAAAATAAATTTTTTGATTCTTAAGCGGTACAGCTTTAATACAAACTTATTTGTTGGTGGTGTTATGATTTCAGATAAAAATTAACAAATTGTTTTAACGGTTTTGGAAAAAAATCGTAATATATCAGTACTATTAAGGTAAAAAAATAAAAAACTGCTCAAGGGTTTAAAACTATTTTAAGACAGTCAAAGTGAAGTTATTGTGAAAAATCAATTTCAACCAAAATAATTGAAATTTGATAAAACTAATTTTGACAGCAAACTTTGCGTAAAAAATTGTTGATAAAATAATGAAATGAGACGATAATAAAAAATAAAAAGATTACCAATAAAATAAATTTTTTATTTGCTGAAATCTTTTTGCTTTTTTAAACTTTTCTCTAACCAAAACATTTATTATTTAAAATGGTCTTATTTAACATAAAGGTAACGCGATAAAGATCTCTCGAACAAGAAGCAGGCAAACTTAAAGTGAAGATACTAGATTAAATTATGAAATTGGACTCTTTGTAAAATGTACTACAAAATTTCCTATTGACCCTAAGTATTGTTTGCTAACTAACCTTTACCAGCCTTATCCGCCCTACGGTTTAAAAGGTGACATTTTTAAATGCCTAGTATACTTTATGGTTATCATATTCACCTAGATAAAAAGGTGTTTTCAATTTCTAGCTTAAATTAAATATTTAATTAACTTATTAAATTAAATATTTAATTAACTTAAATTAACTTTTCAACTTTAGATAAAATCAAAATCTTTGTCATGATTTTATTTTTAAGTATTTATGTATTTTATCCAAACACACATATTTGTTTAATCTTTTTTAAAAAATGACTTTTTTCCAACTTATTTTAATTCTGGGTAAGGGGTCGTCCATAAAGTGCGTACGCTCATAGGGGGGAGGGGGGAGGTCTTCAATAAGTGTACGAAAGCGTATGGGAGGGGGGAGAAGGGTTCAATTTAAAAGTACGTACTTCGATTTTCTAATTTATCACAATTAACCAGCTAATCAATAGAAAAGTTACATTCTGAATAAAGATTCTAGTTTGCCAACATAAAAAGTTGTATGGTATATGGAGTAGAGGGTATAGTTTTCCTCTATGCACACACATGTATGGGCGCCCTCAGAATTTTTTGATGTTCCAGATAGGACACTTTCACACATCGTGCAAACTCATAACTTAAGTTTGTTTATACCTATGCAAAATGAGGAGGCATTGCAAAATATCGGGATGGCGGAGGCCTGTGAACAAAAAGCCTTAAAACGCTTACCCTCCCGACCCCCAAAATAAGAGGGGTGTAAATTTTGCATGGTCATAACTTTTTTGTAATTTACAATATTTTTTTACAAAAATTAAAATCTGTCGATAAATTTAAATTTAGTTTTAGATGTTAAAGTTAAAATTTTTGCTACATATTTCCCTCACGTTTAGGCAGGGAAGGGGGGAGGCAAACGCTTTAGGGCTTTTGTTCCCAGGCCTCCGCCATCCAAATTTTTTGCAAGGCCACCTCATTTGGCATATTAACAAACTTAAGTTTGCACGATGTGTGAAAGTGTTCTATCTGGAACATCAAAAAATCCTGAGGAAGCCCATGCACACATGCCCGCCCTTACCCAGCCAACATGTCCGCATGGGCCCCACATGGGTTTTAACCTGGGCATGTGGGCATGGGATATTGCACACGGGCTCCAGATGGGTCCCATTTGGGCCAGCCCATTAACGCAACAATTTAACGGAATATTCCGATTAATATATATTTAGTAACGTACATCACGGAATTCTCCGTCAAATGTGTTTAAATGTGCAAAAAACGCGCTTCTTCCATTTAATAACTTTGTAAACTCTGTAATAGTTGTACGATTCAATATTACTAACGAGATTTCTTTGTTTTGAAAAGATTTATCTAAAGCAAAAAATTTAAGTTATTATTATTAAAGTATTAAGGATTGTTGAGGATTATTTATTATTATTATTATTGATTATTATATTTATTATTATTGATTTTTATATTTATTATTGATTTTTATATTTATTTATTATTGATTTTTTTATTATATTATATTTATTTATTATTGATTTATTTTGATTATTATTGATTTATTATTATATTTATTTATTATTGATTTATTATTGATTGATTTTATTATATTTATTTATTATTGATTTATTTATTATTGATTTTTATATTTTTATATTTATTATTATTTTATATTTATTATTTATTTTTATATTTATTATATTTATTATTTTATATTTATTATTATTTTATATTTTTTATTATTAATTATTATATTTATTATTATTGATTATTATATTTATTATTATTATATTTATTATTATTATATTTATTATTATTTATTATATATTATTATTATATTGATATTATTATTATTATTAAAGTATTAAGGATTATTGAGGATTGGCGGGAAAAAATGGCGGCAGGTCGTTCGATTTCGGACTAGAATGATAAAAATTAAATTTTAAATATTTTATGTTTATTGTTTACCGTTAATATTCTAAACAGTGCAGTGATTGCTTTGGATGCTTGACTTCGATTTTAAAACTGATTTGCTGAAGTGAGATTACGGAAAGCTGAGAGAGTTACATTAATATTTTGTTTCAAATCAGACTGGCTGTTCTGCACTTTGGCGTAAAGTATTGTTTTGACGTAAAGCAGTATTACTTTGTTTATTTACTTTATTCAAATTTTATTTACTTATTCAACTGTTTCACAACAAACTTATTACAGTGGTTCTCCTTTTTCTCAAGTCATTTTCAATCAGTTAAAGAGAATCTTGTGGCGACAAATAATTTCCTTCAATTAGTCAAAGATACCGTTCATTGAAAATTACTCCAGTTTTAAATTTTTGCTGTTGTTCATTATTAACTTTTGTTACTTCTATTAAAATACCCATAATTTGATGTATATATTACTCCATAGTATATAAATTATCTATATTATATGTATATATTTTGATTGCATGTTTGTTTTGTGATTATATATATGTGCATACTTATGTATGGATATATTTATATGTATATGTATGTATATATATGTGTGTGTAGATATGTATGTATATATTTATATGTATAAATAAGTTTTATCTTGTCATATATATCTTATTTTATCACTTATATTTATCTTATTATACCACTTATATTTATACTATAGCAGTATAGTTACATTATAAATCTTATTTATATTTTAAACTCATATACTTATAGTTATACTTTACTCTATAATCTTAGATTATTTAGACTTATTATTTAAATATAAAGATTATTTATACAGTATCATAATGCTCATATAGTATTTATATTATATCTATTATATTATTTATCATTATCTGATTCTTATAAGTTACTATATTTTATACCACAGTTATTTAATACATTATTTCTGTTTGAATATATAAGTTTCAAAAGGGTTACATTCTTTACATTTAAAATATTGTCACGCTCTCACTTTTCATCAAAATCTCACACACAGATTTGCATAGGGTTCACTAGTATTTAGTTCAACCAAGTACCCTTTTCTCATCTTCATTATCCTAAATGCTGAAGTGAATAATATGGTTGTTAAATCTCCTTGTGGTGTTTGTTATAAAACCGTAACATGCAATCAAAAAGCTATACAGTGCGACTCTTGCAATAAGTGGATCCACATTAGGTGTAATAATGTTGATAAAAAATTCTACAACTCTTTGATGACTGAGACTGGCTATTGGTACTGTTTTAATTGCTTAAATAACACTCTACCATACTCTTCCCTTACAGATAAGGATTTTAAGGTCACTATAAATGGTGCAAACACTTCTACTCATAATTTTTTTTATGACACTTCATCTAACCTAAATAATCTTTTTCAAAATAAACTTGACAATGATAATATTAATTGTAAATACTATGATACAACAGAGTATAACAAAGCTATTAGTATTGATTCAAAAACCTATTTACATGTAAATATATCATCCCTGACATATTACCTTGATGATCTAAAACTTCTGCTTTCCCTTATGAATAATAAACCTAATATCATTGCTATATCTGAAACTCGCTTAAATTGTAACATAACACTTAGAACTGATATTGCTTTAAATGGCTATGTCTTTAAACATACTGATTCACATTCTAATAAAGGAGGAACTATTGTATATATAAAATCTGAATTAAATTATAACTTAAGATCTGACCTCATAATCCAGAACAACAAAGAACTAGAATCAACCTTTATTGAAATTTTACTGCCATCAGAAAAAAATATTATTGTAGGTTGCATTTATTGCCACCCATGTATGAGCACTAGTGAGTTTAATATCACTTATATACAAACCTTACTTGACAAGTTATCACTAGAGAATAAAAATATAGTTCTTTTAGGAGACTTCAACATTAATCTTTTAAAATATGACTCCTGCAATGATGTTTCTAACTTTCTAGATCTTATGTGCTCTTTCTCCCTCTTCCCATTAATTACTCAACCAACCAGAATTACCCCAAAATCAAAGACTCTCATAGATAATATATTTGTAAACTTTCACACTCCAAATACTAAATCAGGCAACCTAACAGTATGTCTTGCTGACCATCTTGTTCAGTTCATATCCTTTCCATCCAAGAACTTAAAACAGTCTCATTTCAAATTATATCGTAGATGTTTTAAAAATTTTGATGAAAAAAGTTTTTTAAAAGACCTTAAAGAAACTGATTGGCTTTCAATAAATCATTTAAACTACTGTGTTAATAACTCTACTTCAAAGTTTTTGGATGCACTTAAAAGATTACTTGATAGTCATGCCCCTTTTAAAATGTCAACCAAAAAAGCTAATAAATCTTTATCAAAGCCATGGATTACTAATTGAATCATTATGTCAATACAAATTAAAAATAAGTTGCACAAGAAGTTTATAAAATGTAACAATGAGAATTTAAAGCTACAATACTTTCAAAAATTCAAATATTACAGAAATCAAATTAGTAACCTACTGCGATACTCAAAAAAATCATATTATTCAACTTACTTTAATGAAAACTTAAATAACCTTAAAAATACCTGGAAAGGAATAAGGAGTATTATTTATATTAAATCAAAGATCAACAATAATATAGATAGTTTAAATATCAATAATAAAACTATAACTAACAAGAAAATAATTGCAAACACTTTTAATGATTACTTCTCTTCAATTGCAGATAAACTTTCTAAAGAAAATATACCTCCTAGATTTCACTTCAGCCACTATTTGAAAAATCAAAATCCTGATACTTTTTTTATATCTCCAGTTACTCCTCAAGAAGTAAATGACTATATTTCCTTCTTGAATCCAAAAAAAAGCACCGGTCCCAATAGCATTCCTTCAAAAATAATGATCTTACCATCTCAAGAATTGAGCTTCCCCTTGAGTATTATAATAAATCAATCTTTTCAATCAGGGATATTCCCTGACTTATTTAAAGTTGCAGAAGTTGTTCCAATTTTTAAAAGCGGCTGTAAACAAGATCCATGTAACTATCGGCCTATATCCTTACTCTCAAATATAGGTAAACTAATTGAAAAATTTATGTATAACAGGCTGCTCAGTTTTTTAAATCTATCAGATAGCTTATATAGTCTGCAATTTGGATTCCGAAAGAAACACTCTACTAACCAAGCACTCATAGATATAACTGAAACCATACGTGAGGCTTTGGATCAAAAGCAATTTGCTGGTGGAGTATTTGTTGACCTGCAAAAAGCTTTTGATACTGTCAACCATGAAATTTTATTATCAAAACTGTATCATTATGGTGTAAGGGGAATTGCACTGAACTGGTTTAAGTCATATCTAAACCATCGTCCACAAAGTGTTACTATTGGTAATATCTCATCCACTACTAAGTTTACATCTATAGGTGTTCCTCAGGGTTCAACTCTGTGTCCGCTTCTTTTCCTTATCTACATAAATGATTTAAACACTTGTATTAAATACTCAAAGGTGTATCATTTTGCTGATGACACTAACCTTCTGATTGTAGATAAGTCTTTAAAAAAGCTAAATAAGTACCTAAATTATGACCTGGCATCACTGGTTCAATGGCTGCGATCAAACAAAATATCTTTGAATGTCAAAAAAACTGAATTAGTTCTATTTAAACCTCAAGGCAAAAAAACTACCAAAAAACTTAATTTTAGAATTAGTGGTCAAAAACTAAATATTGTAGATAAAATAAAATATCTGGGCATATTATTAGATGAAAATCTTTTGTTCATTCAACAAATTAAGTCCATATCAAACAAATTAAGTCGAGCAAATGGAATGCTTACCAAAATAAGGCATTTTGTGAATTATGAAACCCTTGTGAATATTTGGCGTGCTATTTTTAACTCCCACCTACGCTATGGTTGTTAGATATGGGGGCAAAGTCCATCCATTTATAAAAAAAACCTTACAAATCTCCAGAATAAATCTTTAAGAATAATTCACTTTCAACCTAACAGTTTTTGTTCTGACATACTGTATAATCTTTCTAAAATTTTAAAGCTTGACGAACTTATCTACTTATCAAACTGTGTTCTTGTATGGGACATTGTCCACCATAATACGCCTAGCTGCTTCACTAGCTATTTTAAATTCACAAATGATGTTCATAGTTATAAACTTAGGTCTGTATCTTATTGTAGTCTTTCTATGCCTTTAAAACAAACACACAAGTATGGCATAAAGTCAATCAAGTATCAATCAATTCAATGTTGGAACTCTCTTCCTGTTGAAACTAAAAAAATATTCTCCAAAATATCAAATAGAAATGCCTTTATAACCCATGTAAAAAAATTTATCTTCAGTAAAAATTATCAATGAACTATAAGTTATGCAATCACCCCCTAGTTATTCTCTATAACTAAATTTTTAATATAATAAAAGTAACATAGAAATAAATTAAAATATCTCATAAATAAAAATAAAAATAAGAATAAAAATATAAAACCAAAAATAGAAATAAAAATATAAAACCCATAAAATAGAAATAAAAATATAAAACTCATAAAATAAAAATAAAAACATAAAACTAAAAATAAAACATAAAAATATATAAATGTTCATTTAGTCACAATCAAGTACCCTCATTTTCATCATCCTGTAAAGTTATATGGCTCTAAAATTTGTGGCACTACTAAACCATATAACATGTAATAAATAAACAATAAACTATTTTCTATGCAATCGTCCCGCTTAATTCTCTATAACAATTTTTTTTTTTTTTTTTTCTTTTTCTTTAATTCATATTCAATTTTTCTATGCTTGAAAAATGCTGGATCACAACAAAACTCCTATGACTTCTACTTCTTTGACTCTTCTTTCTTTCTTTCCTTCTTTTTACTGTTATATTTTTTGTTATTGATATTGTTATGATTTTTATATTTTATATATATATATATATATTTTTTTGCATTATCCTTATGATAATCACTATAATATATATAGATAAATATATAGTAAAATATATACCTATATATAGTAAAATATATAGATAGTACTTATTATATTACTGTATTTAATATTATTATTACTATTTATTACTATTATTATTACTATTTATTTTTATTTATTTTTTATTACTTATTATTATTATCATTATTATTATGCTATATTTATACCATCATAGGTCTTTACGCGTCATCAGTTTATAACTGTTTGTAAATGTCCTGCACGATTGTATATATACAGTTATTATTAAAGTGAAAATATATTGATTTGATTGATTTGATTTGATTTTTAAGGTAAAATTTATTAATAATATATATATATATATATATATATATATATATATATATATATATATATATATATATATATATATATATATATACATATATATATATATACATATATATATATATATATATATATATATATATATATATATATATATATATATATATGTATTTATATATACATATATATATATATATATATATATATATATATATATATATATATATATATATATATATAATAATACATATTAATATATTATTAATATATATATATATATTAAATTATATATATTATATATATATATATATATATATATATATATATATATATATATATATATATATATATATATATATATATATATATAATATATATATAATTTTATATGTAATATATATATAAAGTTATAAATAAATATATTGTATAACAATTTTTCTAAATTTTTTATTTCATATATTCATTTCAATATTTTCTTTATAATGGATTTTTTAATGAAATAATGTGAATTTAAAACTTTAAAAAAATAAAACTTTATTGGTACCTAATTTCAGTGACATTGTTATGGATTATTGCCAAAGAACAAAACGACGAAAAGTTAAAAAGGCTGTTGATTCAATATTATCAAATTTAACAACAGAAAAAAATCAAAATGACCATGTAAACAAAGCCTTCAATTTGTTACCAATTTATGAATTATCTCTTCTTAATGATTCAGAACTAAGTGAGAAAACTGAATTAAATGTTTGTGACAACAACTCTGAGAATGACTATATTTTCTCATCGGAGGAGGAATATCAAAATGCCTCTGACACGGAACAAAGTTCTTTTAGTGAAGCCAGTAATAGTGAGTTTGACATTAAATACACGTTAAATAATTGGTGCTCCTCCTACAATATTTCTCATGCAGCAATATCAGATCTATTGCAGATACTTAGATGTGCAGGTTTGGACTTGCCAAAAGATCCAAGATCATTACTTAACACTCCAATTTCTATTCAACTACAACCAATTTTAGTACAAAGAAAATAATAAATTTGCATCAACTGCCCAAGGCGACAATTGCTTCGAAATATCCGGAAATCCATCAGTGCTGTTAAATATTCTTCTTAATGAAGATAATGAAGCAATTGTGGTGTATGACACATTTAAAGAGTTGGTATTTTTTTTTGATTACCCTTTAAAATCCACTCAGTTAGAAATATACCTTGCAAAAAATTTGACTGGCAATTTAAAATATGCTTCTATTTCGCAGGTTAGTAGGAAATTTGTTACAATACCTCTGGACAGAAATTTTGTTCTAATTCCACTTCTTCACCAATAAGTTGATTTTATTAATGTTTTATTTTTTCTTATGCTTGTTTGAAAGATATAAATAGTTCACTCCGTAGGAGGTTTTATAAATATCCATATAAATTTGTTTTTTTAATAATGCCTAACAAATTTATAGGGAACTTGTTTGAACCACATTAAATTTTTTTTTGCGAAATGCTTGTTTGTTGAGCAAGAGGCTCTTGGAATGACTAAAATATATATCAAATGAGTTAATTTAATTATTGCTGATAAACTTTTATTTAGTGAAAAAAAAATTTTATTTTAATAAAATAAGAACTGTTTTTAATATTTAAATAAAAAAAACAAAAACGATTTTGTAAACATCTGACTGCATTACATTTTCACCTTAGAATTGGTGATTAAAACGTAACGTGATTAAAGTTAAGAAGGGTTATTACCATTCTTTTTTTATTATTATATTTTGCTTAATGTATTAGATTTACTTTAGGTTAAAAATATTATTTAATCTTATTTGTGATAAAAAGTGCACTAAGTACAAAGTCTTGATAATTTTATACTTGTTAATAGATACTTAAACATTTTTATTGAAAGTATTGATAAAATTGGTTAACTATTTAGATTATGTTTGCAATAGTTGAATTTAGTGGTTCAGTTGAAATTATTCCAGTGAAATGGTTTAACACAGAAGAGGAAGAGGAATGTTTTTGGCCTGAGTTATTTCCATTTTCCAAAATATCAAATGGTCAGCCAACAAGCTGATCCTAATCCTGGATGTAGAAAATATAGTGTTCGATCTTTGGGAAAGGCAGGTAATGCTAATATTTTAGAATGTCATTATACTTTTTCACAATTTGTATTTGTAATTTCACAACTTTAGCTACTTACGAAAGAGCAAGAGAAAAATTAAAGCTTTCAGAAAACTTGTCCGATTTAAATCTGACAGAAAATGAAAATACAGAAAAAGCAACTGGTGTTCTAAAGCGGAAAAGGTTTTGAGTAGTTACAGTGTTTTTAATTATGATCTCAAATGTGTTAAAGCTGAAGCAAAATTCCAACCATTTTTTTTTTAATTTTAATTTCAGAGTATCTACCCAATGCTTTCAATTTGACTCAGACAGTGAGGAATATAGTGATGTTCTTCAAAAGCAAATTTTAAAAAGCCTAACTGCCAAAAGTCATACTAAATCATCAATAGCTAAAAAAGGTTTGATCATATATACATATATATATATATATATATATATATATATATATATATATATATATATATATATATATATATATATATATATATATATATATATATATATACTCCCTTGCGAGTTTTCCCTAAATCAGTCAATGAATGTACTGAAGCCCTCACCTATCCCTAAATCAGCGTGACGTCATATCGCTGACTAATGTCTGCAATATCAGTTATATATATATATATATATATATATATATATATATATATATATATATATATATATATATATATATATATATATATATATATATATATATATATATATATATACATATATATCCATGAATAATTCAAAGACAAAATCATACATTTTATGTTTGATTTAAAGGAATAAGAATATCCCCTCCCATAATTAACCAAATTTTAATTTTAATGTTATTTTAATTATTCGAAAAGTTATAAACATTAAATTGAGTTATTTTATGTAGGTGCTTTATCTACTTCAATTTTACTGCCACCACCTCCTCAAATAGTTCACAGACAATTACCAGTTTCTAACGATTCAAACTCCCAAGATAGTGAGTATAATAAATTAATACAATAGCATAAATTAAAAAAGATTATTGTGTATATACATTATAAAAATATAACCCCGTATTGACTGACAATGGAATAACCAAAGGAAAGGTACATCCATTTGCAATCATTTATCAATTGCAATTTGCAATATATATATATATATATATATATATATATATATATATATATATATATATATATATATATATATATATTATATATATGTATATATATTTTGTAAGTTTTATATTCATTTTTCCACACTAGTGTGGTTTGGATAGTTCTTCATAATGACATAAATCCCATTATGAAAGAGTTGAAGAAATATTTTACAACCGGATGCCCTTCATGACTTTAACATGAAGCAGGTTGTACTGGATTACATGTTACCAGTAGCAGGATATCCTAACTTGACGTAAAGATAACCTGACCTGACAATATATATATATATATATATATATATATATATCTATATATATATCTATATATATATATATATATATATATATTTACATACATACATATATATATATATATTCTTTGTAGTTTCATTTCAAATAGTACCTTCAAAAAAGACATTGCTTAAAAAAACAAGCAGTTATTCATTTAGCTCCTCTCCACTTCCGGAAAGGCCATCACAGCTGAGAGGTGACCCTTTTTTAATAACTTTTTTTAAATGAAATTATGTTAAAATTATATTTTATTTAGCTAATAAATAATTAAATATATTTTCATCATTTTAATGATGTTTAAATAAAACCTTCTGTAATTGCCTTTATTACTTTCAAATGTCTCATTACTTTAAATGTATTTTTTTATTGCAGAACAATCTTCGTTTAGTACACCTACTTCATCTAGTGACCACAATATAGGTATATACAGTTTCATGCTTACAGTTTGGTATATATAAATATTATACCAAACTGTATATTATTTATATAATTTATATAATTATAAAAATTATGGGAATCCTAATCTTTATAGATTTACATGAAATTTTTTATTTCTTAAATTATTGTTTTTGAATTATTAAAACTATATTGTTACAGTTGCAAAATCTGATTCTACAATGTCATTACTTAAAGAAATTATTAAATGTCGACAGGAGATAAAAATTAATCAAGAAAATCATAGTGTAATTTTAAATAGTCTGTTAAGAAACCACAACATTAACTGTCAGACTACTCAGTTACCTGACGAAATCACTTTATTGCTACCTCTACAAGGTTTAGGAGCTGTGGAAGAGTTTGAGGTGAAACTGAGAGATCCTGATATCTTTAAAGCTATGGTATACACAATGTTAATATGTATCATAAATTATGTAGTTTACTGTATCACCTGTCTACTTTTAAAACCACGTAAAATATTTCTGCTTTAATTACACAGGTTTTATACTTAAGTGATCAGGGAGGTCGCAGTCTTGTGGAGGCTATTGGTCGCATGATGTACATTTATATATATATATATATATATATATATATATATATATATATATATATATATATATATATATATATATATATATATATATATATATATATATATATATATATATATATATATATGTATATGTATATATATGTATAAATAAAAATAAATTGAAAAAATAAAATTTTATATCAAAATAATAAGTTTAAACATGTACAAATAAAAATATAATTAAAATAAAAATTTTTTAAAATATATATATATAAAAAATAAAAAAAGTAATAGAATATTGCTTACGGGAACAAAACTTACAAAAAAATGTCCCCGACAATCACCCACTAGTAGGTTATTTAATATAATATATATTTAATTTTTTTAACATTTTTATATTTTCTTTTTTTATTTAAATTAGTTATTATTTTATTCTAATTTATTTTTTCTATAGAGGCTATAAAGAGGAATGTTCTTACATCAAAAACGAATGTGAGAGACGTAGAAATTGGTTTGTCCAATTGGCTTACCGGCTCACGTGACCGAGATGGCAATCGAGCTAAACGTGCCAAAGCCTCAAAAAACAAAAGGTTTCGTCAGGATGTATCTCCTGACGTTTCCGGCAACGAAGAATCAATTATAGAATGAAGAATATTATAAAATATATTATTAGAAATATAGTATTATATACTTGTTATAGTATTTTTATAGTATAATACACGTTGCCATTATTAATAAATATATTTATTACTAAATATATATATTTATTATATTATATAATATATTTCCATTATTCTAAATATATTTCGTTGCCATTATTAGTAAATATAACCGCTATGCCGGTCAAATATGACCGGCATGGCGGTCATATTTACTAATAATGGCAACGAATTAATTTCAAATACATGTAAATACGGTCAAATACATATGTATTTGACCGTATTTACATGTATTTGAAATTAATTCGGCTACATTTGCTAGGCTACATATGTAGCCTAGCAAATTATAAATGTATAAAAGATTAAATAAACAAAGACTATAGGTGAAAAACATTATTCTCCTTAACTAAATCTCTTATTATATTTATCCAGTTAAGTTAACCAAATAAAAAGCAATTTTTTTGCTAATACATATCATAGGATGCTCCTTTTTAGTTTTACAATATAGCCCATATAGGCCCCATGTGGCGCCTGCGGACAAATATTGGATGGGCCTCATGTGGCCAGCCCATATAGGCCCCATATGAACATGTTGGCTGGGTATATACTGGCCCTGAGTAAGACCTGAGGGCCGTGGTTGATGGGACGGAGTCACCCCCAAAAAAAACGTGTCAATGGCGTCTCAAAATCTTCCAAATTTGACCGCTAGATTTTGCTAAAATAAAAAGCTTCTTAAATTAGCAAAAGAGCACAAAATTTGCTGTTGCCCCTCCCACTGGGTTTTACCCTTTGTTTTCAATATTACTGATCTCACGTTAGACTCGTTTTTTACTTACTAAAGAGGGGTGCCTGAAAAAAACGTCCACCTTAAGTATAGTTCATTTACATTTGATTCGTTTTTTTATTTAAAATGCTTAAATCAAATAAATTAGTTGGTCACAATGATATTTATTGCAGCGTATTTATCGACTCTTACAAAGTCATTAAAAGTATTTTATTTAAATCTTTACAGTATTCAATAAAACTGAGTTTTTTTGCTGAAAATCTAAAAATAGCCCGAGTTTCACCAATTTATAAAGGAGATGATGCAACAAATGTTTCAAATCAACGCCTGATCTCTACTCTGACCGTTTTTTTCTATGGCTTAAAGAGAATGTTATACTACGTAATTTTCAATCATTTTTAAGCACCGGCAAAATTTGTTTACCTTCTCCAACCAAAACCTTTTTTAACTGTCAAATATGGCAAGCGTTTCATAAAACATCAATTTATTTCTAACTTCTCCAATCGAAACCAAATTAAGAAATTTTTATTTGAGTATATATCTAATAAATATTAATTTTATATTTTATTTTTGTTACTTTATTATATTATTTTATTAATAAAACTTTTATTATTTTGATTTAAACTGTTTTTTTTTTAATTATTACTATTATTTTTATTACCATTAACATATCCTTGTTTTAGATGCCTTATTAACATTTATAATGATAGTGTCACATGATTTCATTGTAGTAAAAAGCTTTATAGTAATTGTTATAACTTTTGTAAGTGTTAGGTTTGTTTTTATAAATTACTGTCATATTTGAAAAACTTTACTATAATTATTTTTACCATTGTTTTTATAATTAGTTATAATTTTTTTTTAAAGTTATTATATTATATTTATTATTTGTGATGTTTTTTTTATTCATAATATTATAATAATTATTATTATTTCCTTTCACAATTTATATTCCTTAAAAGAAAAAAATAAATATAATTTACGAAATGATAATTTCCTTTTTCAATCAGTTTTCAGAACTAATTTAGGCAAGTTTTGTATTTCTTTTCGAGGGGCGTTTCTATGAAACAATATAGTTTTGAAACATTTTGATTTTTCTTAAGACTGGAACTTTTTCGCATTTAAAAGGAAATTAAAAAATATCATTATCTCTATTGAAAACATACTTATATATTTTTAAATTTAATTATTTTGATTTATTTATAATGTTTTTACGAGTTCTTATATAAAAAATATTTATTTGACTATATACTTGTATATATAGTTTCGATTGCTATGATGAGAGAGCTACTAAATATTCAAAAAGAAACAATTTTGTCTTTTTTTCATGAAGCATTATCGAACATAAATGAGAGGTTTGATAACTTTCAATCTAGTTTTAAAGAAGTTCGGCGAGAACTCGACGAAATGAAATCTGGATTAAATTTTGTTGGCGATGTATTTAACGATAAAGCTAGAGCAGTTGAGGAAAAAATTAATAAAGTTCACGACGATTTATCAAATGTACGAAAAATGCAGGGTAAAATATCTTCTGACAATATTGAGTTAAAATTAAAAAGCGTTGATATTGAAGACCGTAACAGAAGAAACAATTTAAGAATTGACGGGGTCGTTGAAAATAATGAAGAAAAGAATTGGGAAATCACAAAAAAAAAGGTAAAGCAACTATTTAAAGATAATCTTGGTATTGAAAAAGAAATTATAATTGATCGGGCTCATCGAGTGGGAGTAGCTAATGATAAACGAGAGCGAACAATTGTCTTGAAGCTCCGGGATTACGAGGACAAAAAAACAATTTTGGAAAGAGCAAGAAAATTAAAAGGAACTAATATCTTTCTAAACGAAGATTTTAGTTTTACCACGCGAAAAATTCGAAAGGAACTTTTTGATCAGGCGAAGATACATCGTCAAAATGGCTATTTTGCAAAAGTTGTTTACAACAAACTGATTGTTCACGAATTTCGAGAAAACACCCGCAACACAGATGTTATTCCGACATGCGTAAACGAGTAAGCGTTTTGAGTATTTTCGTTTTTAATTATATTAAATATTTTTAAATTATACATTTTTAAAAAATGGCAGCGCTTTTTCCACAGAAATTAGATTTTCACAATTTAAATTTAGACTTTTTTGAGGACAACTTTATAAATAACCTATCAGAAGAAAATATAAATATTTTTCAAGAAACTCAAATGAACTTAATTAACACACCGTATATTGATCCTTTTGAATTTAAAGTAATAGCAGATGATGGCTCATTTTCTGTATTACACATAAACATTAGAAGCATGCAGCAAAATTTTGATAAACTTAAAGAATTTTTAAATATTTTAAACTACACGTTCGACATCATATCTATTTCAGAGACTTGGCATGATACAGAAAGTTCTCTTGAATTAAATTCTAATTATATATTACCATTTTATAAACTAATAAGTCAATCAAGAGGAAATGGGAAAAAAGGAGGAGGATTAGGAATTTATGTCTTAGAAAAATATGCTTTCAAGATAAAAAATATACTATGCTTTTCAAATGATAATTATGAAAGCCTTTTCATTGAAATTATTAATAAAAAATACCGAAACATTTTAGTTGGATGTGTTTATCGTCCACCGAGTGGAAAAATAAAAAATTTCGAAACTTTTATCAAAAATACGATTATGAAAATAAATAAAGAAAATAAGACATTATATATAACTGGTGACATAAATCTTGATGCTCTTTCTAACACAAAATTTCCAAAAATAAAATCTTTTTTTGATATGCTTTTTAAATTTAATGTCTTGTCAACTATTAATAAACCAACGCGAGTAACAAAAACCTCTGCAACAGCAATAGACAATATTTTTATCAATAATTATTTAGAAACGACATTTGAAACCGGTATATTTTTGACAGATATTAGCGATCATTTCCCGATATTCATAAAAATAAAAAACTTTAAATCTATGTCTGATTGTCATTCAAAAATTATACATTTAAAAAAACGAAATTTAAAATTGAGTAACACTAATAAATTAACAAGTAGACTAAAACAAGAAACATGGAACAACGTATATAAATGTAAAGATACTAATGAAGCTTACAATGCCTTTTTAAGTACATTTTTGGAGTACTTTAATGAAACCTGTCCAAAAGAGATAATAACAATTAAGTCAAAAGCAATTGCTAATCCGTGGATGGATAAATCGTTATTAAAGTGCTCAAAAAAAAAGCAAAAACTTTACAATAAATTTTTGAAAAATAGAAACAATGATAATGAAAAAAATTACAAAAATTATAAATTTTTTTACCAAGATCTCATTAAAAATGCAAAAAAAAAAATATTACAGTAATCAAATTAACAAATGCAAATTTGATAGCAAAAAAACATGGTCCATCATTAATCTCTTAATGGGAAGAGAAAAACTAAATTCACCTTCTCTTCCTAAACGAATTGTTATTGAAAATAACGATATATTTTGTCAAAAACTAATTTCAGAAGAATTCAATAAATATTTTACAAATATTGGTCCAAATCTTGTAAATAAAATTGTACCAACATCTGTATCCTTTAAAACCTATCTTAAAAACACGAATAACGTTACCATGCTTGATTATGAATTAGGCTATGAAGAATTAGAGGCAGCCTTTGCCTCCTTAAAAAAAAAAAAGGCTCCAGGATTTGATGAGATATCTAGTGATATAGTTATTGCAAACAAACACAGTCTTAATAGACCCCTGTTTCATATACTTAAGCTCTCATTAAATTCTGGGATATTTCCGGATGTACTTAAATTGGCAAAAGTAATTCCATTATACAAATGTAATGATCATTCTGACATTACAAACTACAGGCCTATATCAATACTTTCTGTATTTTCAAAACTCTTCGAACGTGTAGTTTATAATAGAATCTATGATTACTTCATTAAAAACAATTTTTTTTACCCAAATCAGTTTGGCTTTCAAAAAAATCTCTCTACAGAGCATGCAATCATTGAAATAGTAAATCAAATAACTAATGGTTTTGAAAATAATAAATTTACTTTAGGAGTGTTTCTTGATTTATCAAAAGCATTCGATACAGTGGACCATTGCATTCTATTAGATAAATTAAGGCACTACGGAATAATAAATAAAAGTTATTATTGGATTAAAAGCTATCTTACAAACAGAAAACAATATGTAAATAATGTCCAATCTGGAGTATTAAATGTCATATGTGGAGTCCCGCAAGGATCGATTCTTGGTCCACTTCTTTTTCTAATATATATAAATGACTTTTGTAATGCATCTTTAAAAATGAACTCGGTCATGTTTGCAGATGACACAAACTTATTTCTCACCAACAATGATATCAAGAAATTATATGCAGACATGAATATTGAACTGTGTAAAGTAAACAACTGGTTTAAGGCAAACAAACTCTCACTTAACGCTGAGAAAACAAAGTATATACTATTTCACAAAAAAACACAAGAAGAAAATCTTCCTCTCAAGTTGCCTAACCTATCTCTAAATGATAAACTAGTAAATAAGCAATCCAATATAAAATTCTTAGGAATCATTGTTGATGAAAAATTATCCTGGCTTCCACATATAATATATATCCAGTCAAAAATCACCAAAATAATAGGTTTGATGTATCGAGTTCGCTCCTACGTCAATAAAAATAGTCTTAAATTAATCTACTTTGGGCTAATTCATAGCTTCATCAGCTATGCAAACATTTCATGGGCAAGTACTCAAGCGGCAAAGATTAAAAAAATTTATAGTCTACAAAAACATGCCTGCAGAATCATTTACTCAAAAAATAGGCGTGAACACGCTAAGCCCTTAATGAAAGATATGAAAATGATGAATGTGTTTGAAATTAATATCTACCAGCATTTAATTTTCATGTATCGTTATAATCACAATATCTCTCCTATAAGCTTTAATAACAAGTTTAAAATAAATAAAAATGATAGCTATAATCTTAGAGCGAATATGTCCAACACATATAAACTGCCTCGGATAATAAACAAATATTCAGAGTACAGCATTCTATATCGAGGTCCAAAAGTATGGAATACTTTTCAAAAAGGATTCAAAGGCACGGTAAATTCGTTAAGTTCCTTCAAGTTTTTAACAAAAAAAGAAATTTTTAAAATATAAGAAATGTTTTTGGTTAATCATACTTTGAATAATTTCTCATAAATCTGTTTTTGTTTTATTTCTACTTTTGTTGGTTGCTTATCAATTTTATTAGCGAATTACGCGTTTTATTACGATATTTTATTGAAATTTTATTACGCATTAACATATTACGATATTTTTTTGAAATCTTGTTATAGGGGCTCTATGAAAAGATTGCGATAACGTACTGTCATCCTCATCTTCTTTGAGCCCCTATCTGTTTTACTTATTTTATTTATTGAAATTTTATATTACGAAGTTGTAAAATCTTATATTATATTAAAACAGAGAAAGAAAAAAAAAAAAAAAAAAAAAAAAAAAAAAATATTTAAATTTTGTTTTGTTAATTTTATTTTTGTGTATCATGTTAATTTAATTTATACATTTTATACCTATCAACTCGTGTATTTTAAGTATTTATATAAAACATTAATTTTTACTTCTAACTTTCGTTTTATCAACTTTATTTGACTGCTATATTTAATTTAATACACATTACAAAATTGTTTTAAACACGTAACGATTGTAAGCGGTTTTTGATGGGAAGATCATCTGATCTTCTGCAAGTCTCCGCGTTCTTATTTTATATGTAACAAAATTTGTAATTTTTTATTTATATGCATTCTTCTTTCATTTATTTTATTGTAATAGTTATTATGAAGAAATAAAAGAACAAATAAAAAAAAAAAAAATAAATAAAATAAAATGAACAAAAATCATTATTACTTTTATTATTATATTATTGCTATTATTATCTTTATTTATTAGTGCTTTATTTTATTTTATTTCCTTTTTTTTTTTTTTTGGGTGTCACACCGTTGACTAGTTTCTAACTATAAGAGTGACACCTAATATTATTTTCGTGAGTTTATAATTTATTATTGTAAATTTCCATATTTTATAGTGCAATAAATGGACAAAAAAAAGTCAAGAGGATACAATTTGATAAACAAACAGTACTATTCGTTAAACAGATATTACTATTTGTTTAACAAAAAGTACTACTCGTTTAGCAAATAAACGAATAAAAATATTCGTTTAACGAATAAAAATATTCGTTTAACGAATAGTATTATTTGCTTAACGAATAGCACTATTTGCGTAACTAATTAACTTTATGAGGATCTAATACTATTTGTTTAACAAATAGTATTAGATCCTCATAAAACTTTGTCAATAAATATACTATTCGCTATTTGTTCCACTATTCGTTAACACCCAGTATAAAGTTTAAGAATCTGATTTTAGTTTCTTTTTATTTTAAAGATTGTTAAAGAAAAATTATAGATTATTTAATAAAGATTGCTAAAGAAAAATTATAGATTATTTAATACAGATCGCTAAAGAAATATTATAGATTATTTAATAAAGCGATATTTATTAGTTGTTTTTTTTTTTTTTAATTTTATTATTAATAAAAATTTGGCTATTTGTTTTTGCTTTGTTTCTTCGCTATTCGTTTAATGAAAACACTATTATATTATTGCTAAATCTTTTAAAAATCCCAATATACGCTAGGGGTTATCATAACATAGATTTATCATAACCTTTCATACAATTGATCACGAAACTATATTTAAAAACCAAATATTATGGAATCTAAAGGAAATGTCTTGATGGTACTTAAAAGTTATTTAAGCAATTGAAAGCAGTTTTATCAATAGTAATGAAAATGACCCTGCCAATTTATTAAATATAAATTGGAGTACCCAAAAGCTCTATACTTTTTATTTTTGTAATTTGTTTTGTAATTTATGTAATTTTGTAGTTTATAAATAATGTAATTTTGTAATTTGTAATTAATGATCTCCCTAAAGCCTCTAATTTAATGGTCGTTATTGTTTGCTGATGATAATTATCTCTTTATATATCATAGCTGCATTTTAATATTATGTCAAAATATGAACATTGAATTAAAAAAATTAATAACTGGTTTAAAATTAAGGAGTTTTCAATAAATTTTAATTAAAAAAATGAACACTTTTCATCAAATTTCTAAAAAGAAATTACAGCCTAATGGCATTCTTTTTACTTATTATAAACAAAATTAAAATAAAAAGAGAAATTAATACTAAATTTTTAGGTGTGTTGATGAAAACCTTATCTTAATCTTACCTATCACATTAAATTTTTGTGCAACAAAGTTGATAAAAAAATAAGAATAATGAATAAAGCTAGAAGTGTTTTTAATAAACACAGTTTAGCATTATTATATTTCTATTTCTATATATTTCATATTTCTCTTTCATCCATTGCTGTATAAATTATGAAAATATTGTCTGAGATAATACCAATAAATTTAAATTGTTACCAATTTTTCCGTCAGCAGAAACACGTTACCTGTCTAATCAATTTTAAAGATAGCTTCGCCTCTTTTATTTGAAATGAAAAATTGTAATATTTTTCAGCTGGCATCTGTAATTCCAATTTTCAGTCTTCTCTCTTTTATTTACAAGGTCTTTGAGTCTTTGATCAACAAGCTTCAATCTTGAGTCTAATAACTTTTAAACAATCAAAATGGTTTTCAATCTTTTCGTTCTAGGGCTAACTTACTAAATACTGAGATTGGAAGGTTCTATCTTGCATTAGATAGAGGCGGCGAGGCAAGAGCTATTGTTCTTGGCATATCTAAACCTTTTAATAAAAGCCATCGAAAGGTTATTATCATAAGCTTGCTTCATATAGTGTATGTGGAAAAAATTTTGAAATTATCAAATCGTTTATATCTAACCGATTAAAAGCATTCTTTAAAGCAAACACTTTTTGTCATTTCCAGTAACTTCTGGGCATGCCTCAAGGTATGCCCAGAAGTGTCTGGAAATAAAAAAAAGTGTACTATCTTTGGTCCTGAATTATCATTCATTTCTGACCTCTCATGGAAATAATATATACAACCAATTGCTAAGTTAAAGCAATTGAATGTATATATTTGCAAGAACGATTTTGAGAAGCAATAGTTGCTTCTCTTTATCGTGCTTGCCAATTTTTATTCCTGATTCCAGTTTCTATCTTTATAAATCTTTTATTTGTCCTTGTATTGAATTTTTTTTTTCATATTTTGGCTTATTGATGCTCTTTTCCTTCTAGAAAAAGTCTTTTTATTATATCTGTCCGTACATGCTCTTAAAACTTCCGCTTGTATAAATAGAAGCTTTTTTTCCCTACTCTTTAATCCTTTGGAACTCTCATGCGTCTTCATGTTTTCCTAACTCCAACTTTAAACTTTTTAAGTCTTCAGTCAACCGTTTCCTTGCTTTTTAACTCTATTCTTTGCTTTCTAGTAACTCTCAACATAATGTTGGTTGCTTACAACAAACATTTTCAAAAAACACATTTTCGATAAATGCATGAAGCATTTTCGATAGATTTTTTGAAGCATTTTCGATAAATGCTTCGCATTTATCGAAATTGCTTCAAAAAACATATTTCCGATAAATGCTTCCAATTTATCGAAAATGTGTTTTTTGAAAATTTGCAATTAAGATTTTTAACTTTATTTTTGTCTCATGTTTATTTTTGTCTCATGTCAAAATCCGCAAAAATTTGAAGAAGTGTAAATTCGGCTTTTTTAAAACGGTTAAAGTGTAATTCCATTTACACTTACTGTGCAGTTTACACTTACTGTGCAGTTTTGAAAGTGACACTTAGTAACACTTTAAAATGATAACTATGTTAGTACCAACAGAGCTTGCATGGTTCCTTATCCTGAACAATAAAATTGTTTTTGAAATGCCATATATAAATGAACCTTTTAAAAGCATGAATTTTTTTTTTTTTAATTTTATTTAGGTGCCCCAAGAAGTCCTTACACAGAGCATCGCGGATGAGCATTTAATTGGAAGTTCACGCCTCTTTCCTAACCGATGCCGCAAAACTTGCCCAGAGGTGGGGTTTGAACCACATATTATTTGTTTCAGAGGTAAGTGCACTACCACTGTGCCACGGCTAAATTTCATAACGGTAAGTTGTCAGGTTTTATTTGTGCAATTGCAAAATTGAGTGCTAGTTGGTATAATTTTGTTGTTGCTGTTGTTAGCCTCTACTAGCGAATCTTTCTTGATTAACGAAATTTAATTGATTAATTGTTTTTCAGTTTTTTATTATTGAAATTGTGTTTCAAGTTAATAATTTATGTAAGTGAGTCATATTTATAAAGGAATAGAGGCATAATCAAAAAGTTAATACATACGTTTGTGTTCATTTAATTTTTTGATGAGATTAAAAAAATAACTACATGATTTTTTTAATCTCATCAAAAAACCAATTATATAGCTCTGATATCATTCATCGAGCACTCTTGCTGAATATATGCTCACAGCAAAATTATACTTATTTATATATATATATATATATATATATATATATATATATATATATATATATATATATATATATATTATATATATATATATATATATATATATATATATATATATATATATATATATATATATATACTAAAATGTATGAATATATACTTTGATATAAATAGTTAAAAAGAAAATACAATATTAATAAATACTAATACTCACAAAAAGTCATAAAAGAAGATATTTAAATACAAATTTCCAATTAAATATATCATATCAAAAATATGATATCATATGATATCAACATATAATATATAAAGATTACATTTAAAAATATAATATTTAAAAATACAAACAGTTAAATAATCAGATATAATGCTTAAAAAATTAAATAATCGGGTATAATGCTTAAAAAATTATTCCGTAAGATTTAAAACGTAAGTTTTTATTTGAGACTGAAATGAATTTAATGATTTTGCCATATTTAAATTGCCTTTCAGAAAAGAGTTTCATAGCTTAGGTCGTCTATAAGTTATACTATATTCTGTGTATTTATTTACTTTTTTAGTTAATTTATATGTGTTACTTTGATTTATTCTTAAGAAATACTTCTCATTTAGATTTTTATTAAATTTACTTATAAAGATTTTAGGAGTTAAATTATTGGTAAATTTATACAAAAATTTTAGGTGTTGGTAAATATTTATCTGATATATGTTCATCGTTTTCATATCCGTCATTAAAGGTTTAGTGTGATCACCCCTATTTTTGTTGTATATAGTTCTACAAGCATGTTTTTGTAAGCAAAGAACTTTTTTAAGTTTGTTGGTTGACAACTTGCCCACGTAATATTTCCATTGGTGATGTAACAATGAATTAAGCTACAGTATATAAGCTTTTGACCACGTGAATTTATGTATGGGCGAATTGGATACATAATACAAATGGTTTTACTAATTTTTGACTGTATTTATTTTATATGTGGGAGCCATGATAAATGATCACCCACAATAACTCCTAAAAACTTTTTAGTATCTTGTTTTTTAACTTGTTTATAATTTATAATAAGTTTAGGCAGTTTTAGAGGATGGTTTTCTTCTTATAGTTTTTTATGTATATTGTGTTTAAATGTCTAATTCAATTTTCATGTCAGCATATAGTTGATTAATATTGCAGTTGGATAAAAAAATGATTTTTATCGTCTGCAAACATTATAGCATTTAGTTTTACTGATGCATTATTAAAATCATTAACATAAATTAAAAATAAGAGCGGTCCTAGGTTCGATCCTTGAGGCACTCTACACAGAATATTCAGTATTCCGGATTTATTGTTTTGAATATATTGTTTTCTATTAGATAGATACTTTTTACCCAATGATGTAATTTATTGCATACCCCGTACTATTTTAGTTTTTCTGCCTTGGATAAATCTATAAATACTCCGAGAGTAAACTTATCATTTTCAAAACCATCAGTTATTTGGTCAGCTAATATAATAATGGCATGTTCTGTTGAATAAAATCCTAATTATTTTGGATTAAAAAATTATTTTTTGTAATATAATCAAAGATTCTATTATAAACTACACGTTTGAAAATTTTTGAGAAAACAGAAAGTACCAATATGGGTCTATAGTTTGATACATCGGCGCGATCATTATTTCTATAAATGGGTATACTATTGCAAGTTTAAGGAAATACTTCTTGATCTAAAGATAGGTTTACTATGTGGAACAATGATTTTGTAATGCTTTTTTTGTTAGATATAAGGGTATTATTGGGAATTTCATTAAACCCTTGAGATTTTTTTTTTTAAATAAAGATAAGCTGATTCAAATTCAAGCTGCATCAAAAGTTAAGTCACTATCATGCATTGCTATATCTGTTGATTTTTTTAGATATGTCTTAAATGACGTAGAAGTTGGTATAATTTTGTTTGCGAGACTAATCCCAACATTTGTAAAGTATTTATTAAACTCGTTAGATATTTTATTAGGACAAAATATGTCTGATTTATTAATATAAATACTTTGAGGTAATACTAAAATTTTTATTTAACTTCGGCCCATTTTGTCGTTAATTATTTATAAACTTTGGCATATATATAATTTTGACATATATAAAATTCGCCGAATGGTCACACACGAGCAGTGAACGCCTGACAGAAGAAATGAAGTAAATTAGAATAAAGGAGAATTGTTTTTCAAACAAAGCATATTTTGACAGTTGTCAAGACAAAAATAAAGATTAATAGAGGAATATTTAAAATAAGACAGACAATGCACCTAAACAGTACTAACAATAATAATAAAAATAAATTGTTATATAAATACTAATATGAACTAAGATAAACAAAAAATATATCACCAAACAAAAAATAAATAAAGCAAAAATTACATAAAAAAATAAAAAGTATGCATACAACAATGAAAGGCCTCAGAATGGAAAAAAAACATTAATGCCAATGTGTAAACATAATTTGTGTAGTGATTAAGTAATAAACATCTCCTCAGAGTCGCGTCTATTATTACTGGCGTTTCGATGAGGATTAGCACTTATAACATGTTTATCCCGTCAGACAAACGTCATCGCCACTTATGCTTTACCCCGCGACTTTTTATTTGACTTCGGCCCATTGTGTCATTATTTAATGACCATGTTTTTTTAACATCAAACTTGAAATTACTAATTTGTTTATTATAATACATTTTTTTCTGTTTTTTTAAGAAGATGTTCATAAAAATACTTATAAATTTTGCATATTTCCTCACTCTCTGTACTTTTAATTTTTAAGAACTTGTTGTATAGTTTTTTGTTTTTTTTTAGAACACTTCAAAAGTGTTTTATTCATCCAAGGTGCTTTTGTTTTAATTTTTATTCCTTCACAAGCTTCGTCGAATATCGCTAAAAATTTAACTAAAAAAATTCTAAAAGCTTCGTTTGTATTATGACAATTATAGACATCATTTCGATTTTCTAAATTTAATTTATTCGATAGTTCATTTGTATTATTGATGGTTGAGTTACGTTTTTTTAAATTTGTAAACTTTGGCTGAGTATCCATAAATTTTTTTTTTAATAGTAATGTAGATCGGGAAATGATCGCTTATATCTGTTTTAAAAATGCCTGACTGAAATTACATTTGTAAGTAATTGTTAATAAGTATATTATCAATAGCTGCTTTTGAGGTTTTATTCACCCGAGTAGGTTTATTGATTACTGGCAAGACATTGTATCTAAACAACATATCAAAAAACGATTTAATTTTTGGAAAGTTAGTTCGTACGGTCCGAACCACCGAACCGGTTGAACACGAGCAACAATAATTTTGTCAAACAACCCGGACAACTCGGACACCCCAAACATCGGACAGAAAAACTAATGTCGAACCGAACACCGATCGATCACCGAACAGTCATTGAACTAAAAATCTCGAACGCGGTCGGATGTCAAATATGCAAAAAAATGAAAAATAAAAAATGACACAAGAATCGGACAATTTTTTGTTGTTGTTGTAATTCTTCATATTTATTGGTATTTCATATTTACAGGTTCGTAGTAATTTCTAGTACAGATTTAAGTGAAGTATATACCGGTAGTAAATTAAAAAAAAAAGTTGAGTAAGTTTTCAATAAGTTTTCATAGTGTTTGTCCTTGGCATTGAAATGAGAATTTTGCAGTTCCTTGTCCATTTGAAGTAGCATCAAGGCTTTAATTGTTTCTGGTGCAAGATTGGCTCTCCTGTCATTCGTAATCAGCTTTGCAATGGAGTTCATTCGTTCACTTGGGGCTGAGGTAGCAGGAATGGCAAGAACAAAGCTAGATACAATGAACAATACTGGAAATGTCTCTTTAATTTTTCCCCACCACTTTAGTGCTTCATTCCCCAAATTTTTAAAATCTTGAACATTTGGTGCCACAACTTCAGTTCTACTATATTGTTCAATTTCATTATTCTCAACAGGGGCTGTTGAGTCAATAAAGGAAGAAAGTGAAGGCAAAATGTGGTTAGAAAAAGGCTTGGTAGAGGAGTGCTGCTTTTTCTGAGGTGGAGAATTGGTCGGTGATGAGTTTGTCTTTTCAAAATTACAATATTGTATAAGACGTCGCAGGTTTTCCTTTGTTTCTATAAGCTTGGCAGAAGCATTTTGTCCGAAGACTTTGAAAGACTTGCAAAAAGGAATAAGAAACAAACCAATGCAATGAATATGATTTATTTTGAATTTATCAGACAAAATGTCAGTTGCAAAACTTGACAAGTACGTAATAATATCTCTTTGGTTTTCATAGTCCTGTGTGAAGACCTGAGAATCATATTGAGTTTCAAAGTCAGAATCATTAACCCAACGCAAGAAGTTTTCAACTGGAAGAGTGTTTGCCAAGTCAGTGTCATCATCAATTACATAAGACTCAGGATTGTCTGATTCAGGAGTAATGTTCAAAGGAATCTGTGCAAAAGATGAGGAGAAAGACTTGAAGTAATCTTGCATACTAAAATTTCACAAAATTGGCATATAAATTGTTGGATAGGTTGACCCTTCCAAATCATCATTTGCAGCTTTGAAAACTTTTAAAAATTTAACCAAAACCTCCAACTGATTTTTGTCGATTGCCTCAATTGCTACCATTTTATTAGTTCCTCATAAATGAATCAACAGTTCATCATACATTAGAAGGACTCCTTTAAAGAGTGCCAGATGTGAATTCCAACGTGTAGCTACATATTTTTTTAGTGTCCGGCTTAATTTTGCATTCACATTTCCACTCTTCACAAATGTAACAACTTGATAACAATTGTGAAGAAGACCATGCAAAGATAAGCAGTGAATTTTCAGTTCAAATGGTTTAAAAAGTTTTGTCAAAAGATTGTTCAAGATGTGGCTGCTACATGAAATTCTTGTCGATTGCAAGATTTCTGGACGAATGTCTATATCTTCTATTGCTACTACAAAGCCACTATCTTTGAAAGCACTCAAAATATTAGAACCTTGATCAGTAGTGAAAATTATTCGTCTCAGTCCGCCAGCAATATAGGCATCTACCTTTTTAAAATTGTCAATGAGATATCGAGAGACGACAGTGGCAGTTTTTGAAATAGGAGGTAACACAGAAAAAGCCATTGCCGCCTCCTGTACTTGATTATTTTCAATCCAATGCTGCGTCATCGATAGATATGAGTTTCTGTGAAAATCATCAATCCAAATGTCAGTAGTTATGCCTACACCACTTCTTTCTAGTTTCGCTTTGAGTATTCGGCTGATTGTGATTCTAGACTTTGAAACACTAGTTTTCATGGCTTCAGCAACATTGTGTTTGGAAGGAAGAATGTCTTTAGCAGTAATATGTCCCCGATAAGTAGCACCAAGATGAATAGCAGTGTTTATGACAGATTCAAATCCTTCCCCATAAATTGGTACAAATGGACGAAGATTAGTACTAAATAACGCAAGACAACTATTCAACATCGCATTCTTGTGGTTTTTATGAATTTGCACAGATGTTTTGAAGGTAGAATTTTCCTTTTTTATTACTGGAAAAATAGACTGAGAAGGATCTTGAGCTGTTGGGGCATGTGTTTTTAAATGTCTGATCAAAGTAGTAGTGGTACTTAGCTTTTGGTGAACAGCTTTTTTACAAATGTTACAAACTGCAATATTTTTAACAGGTTTGGTGGCATGTAATTTGAAGAGCAAAGAAAAATTCATCCAAACTTCTGACTTGCCTACACCAGTAGTTTTCGCTTTCAAAAGAACAGAACCACTGGAAATTTGTTCATTTAAAATTGCATTAAGTTCAATGACTTCATCTGAAGTCTCATAGATATATTTTATAACATGCGCCATTTTGTATTTTTGTGTAATAAGTTCTCGAAAATGTGTAACTAATATTCACAAATATCCTGTAGTCCAAGGAGAATGAAACTTTTAAAAGTCTTGAAATAATTTAAAGCTGTGGTGAATAATCGAAAATAAAACCTCAAACAAAAAATAATTCCCATGAAAAAAAAGCATGAAAAACACACTTGGAGAATTACTCAACTTTTCTGCGGTCACATACAAAGCTATGATGCGTATATAGAACAATAGACCATTAAAAGTTTACAACAAGATAACAATAGAATTGAAATAAACAAAATATTTAACGTTTATATGTGCGCACGCTTCATGCTCTTCAGATATCTGTTCACAAGCAACAAGAGTACAACCGTTGCATAGTTTCGCATACATCGTGATTTTTAATAAAAAAAACTTAAACTAGGATAAAACAAAGGTTTAAACGATATCAACTATAAACTATAAACTAAAATATACAGTAACCATAACTTAGAATCTCCAGAAAAAATGAATATTTCCACTATAACTATTAACTATTAATTGAAACGCATTTATTTTCCGGTAAACGTCAACTAAATAATCACCCCAGAAACGTCAAAACACAATAATCAAAACAACGTACAGAACACCTAAAGGACACTTACTGTACACAGAACTGGACACTGAATCATATTCCCCTCTGAAATTCACTTCTCAATACTGGACACCTGTCCGAATATGGTAATTTACCTAGCACTCTCTAGCACTTATGTAAAATATCTCTTCTCTTCCCTCAGAACTACAACGGCCTGATGTGTTCCAAATAAATGGTGGAATTTTAATAGCTTTCACTGCGAAACAATAGCAAAAGTCTTGAAATAATTTAAAGCTGTGGTGAATAATTTGGATTAAAATGGAATAAATTCAAGAGAGATAATAATGCTGAACAAGTCGTACAAACGAACAGTCGAACACTTTCGGAAAAGTCAATCAATTTTAATCGATTTGGCCCAGAAATGCCGGCCCGGTCGGACGCCGAACATGGCGGCCATAAAAAAGTCCGACAATGACGGACATCGGACAAAACATTCTTCAATCAGTACCGAACATTTCGATCACGGACACCGTTGAAAATTTTTCAGTTCAAACCGATCAATCATCTTGTAAAATTATTTTTGACTCGGTCGCACATCGGACACAATTTGGCCCATGTCCGACCATCTCTAGTTATACATAATTGTTTTTTTTTTCTTTCTTTATTTTCAAAACACACTTTTCAATAAAATTTTGAAACAATCTAATTTCTCCTCATGGTGGACGTTAAACACATCCAATTATAGTATTTTTATTTTTGTTATTAATTATTTCAATAAAAAGACTTTCATAGTTTTCATTTACTAAGCATATTTGTTTTTTTATCTTAAATATATATTTTTCAAGTATGTAAAATCCTAGTCCTCCACCTTTTTTATGATTTCCTCGTGGTGGAAGGCTAATTATTTTGTAATTTGGCAAGCTATAATTAGAGTTTGATTCAATTGGACTAGCTGTTTCATGCCAAGTCTCTGACACAGCTATGAGTTTGAACGTGTTGTTTATAGTATTTAAAAATTTGTTAAACTTTTCAAAGTTTTGAGGCATGCTTCTTATGTTTAAATGTAATATAGAAAAAGAATAAATATCTCTTTTACTTTTAAAGTTATAAGGGTCAAAATATGATGTTTTTATTTAATTAACTTCAGTTCAGTGGCGGATTCAGGTCATTGTCCTAGGGAGGGGGGGGGGGGTAATTTGAAAACAAAAAGTCCGCTTTTTTTTTCTTCAGGTAAACTACTTTTTATTTGATTATTTAGAATATTTTTTAATATAACATTGAGTTTTCTGGTTTTCGAACATGCAAAACTATCAATAATCTTTTCGACATTTATGGTGCAATCTCTATGGATATGCATCATAGCTAAGCCATTTAATCGTTTATGTCCTATATTGGATCTTAACCAAGTTTTAAGTCTTTTTAAAACCAAGAAACTCCGTTCTCCCAAAGCAACGCTAACAGGAAGGGTGCAAAGCAGTTGTAAAATACATTTAATTAAAGGGAAGTAGTTACTATCACATTGGTTGTATGCTGCCAGGGCACAGTCAGGTAGGTCTTGTTGCTTTTTGATTGCGTCTTTCCATTTTAGCTCCCAAAATTCAAATTCTGAAGAAACATTCATTAATTGGACATTCTTATCAGCATTATTTATGTTGGGCAGCCCTTTCATAAAACTCAATATATTAGTTATGGATGCTGTTAACAATTGTTCGAATGGTTTTTTAAAATATTGTCCCCAGCGCTCACTCGAAAGCGAAGCAATTCCCGAAGATTGCCATCATTAATTACTGAAGAGTTTTGATTAATTTAAAAGATCTGCCCATCATCGTGATGACCTCGCAGAGCAATACTCTGTCGACCAAGAAATATTATAAATTCAATTATAGGCTTTCATCGTTCTCAATTTTCTTTAGCCTGTTTAAGTCTTCCTTCGTTAACTAAATTACGTACATATGAAGACGGACATTCATATGTTCTGATGAAATCTGATGCTGCCAACATAGCAACTTTGTGATACGCATTGCAATCATGTAATTGTAAATCTCCATCTTTTCCCAAAAGCTTTGAATAACTTTTAAGAGGTAAAGTAACTAGCTTAAGTTAGTGCACTTGACTATGTATTCCCCCAACTTTTGCAAAAGGAAAAGCAATACTTACAAAAAATTCCATAAAGGCATTCTGAAATCATTATCCAGGGAAATTTATTTATATGTTTCTTGGACAAAAAGCAATTAACATTTTTACCCTTCTTTAAATGCACAGATTATGGATATTTGTAATTTGGACCAGGAAACCAATTGCATTTCAATATTCGGTATTATCAGTTACCTGACGTGTTAAAAATGCCCCAATGTCTATAGGCAAACAGCTATCATCTTTTGTCGCGGGTATTGAATCTTCTTTATTAATTTCTGTGTTACTTTTACTTTTAAAATTAGCAGCTTCCATACCAAGTTCAGGTTCTGGAGAAAAAGAACTTTCATTTTAATTTGATTATTTTCAGCCCCGCTAATAAATGCACAATCAAATTGTACGGATGATGACTCCAAAGATAAAGGCAAAACGATAGGACCAGCATGGTCCTGTATTGGTAGAATTTTAATTCTTTTGACAAAATAGTCATTTAAAGAGCTTGTCCTCTTTACCTTGCAGGTCATTGTAACTAATAAAAATAATTTCATTAAAATAGTAAAAATCGTTTGTCATTTATTTATTTAAAATAGTAATACATACACTTTTGTTTTCTAAATAAGAAACTAATTCGTAAGAAATTCATTCAGTTACTATTTTAAAAAAAATTCTTCGTACCTTACTTAAATACAACTTGAAGTGTATATAAGTGTAAAATAAATTGAGGTGTTGTAACTTCAATTATTGAAAAATAAATACTTTTTTATTGAAATTTTAACTACCGAAAACGGCATCGCGTAAATAAATTATACTACAAATTAAAATTAAATTAATAAAAAAAAAATTACCATTAAAACCAAATCTATATTTTTTTTCGTAAGTTTTTAAAAACAGTTGAAAATTTTTAAAAATAGAACGATAGTAATTTTACTGTTTTTTATTGTTATCTAATCATATATGATTAAAAAACATTAAAATTAATGAATATGATAACATTAAAATGTTTCGAAACTTTCATCGTTTTTCTTCGATTTCGTAAAAATGTTAAAAATGCAACAATTTTTTTAGTAATGCTATGAAATGGTTTTAGTTTTGCTTTAGTTTTAGTTTTTGTTTTAGTTTAAAAAAAGTAAATAGTAAGCTGCAGAATAATTTTTTGTATTTTGTTATTTCTTTTACAAATTTTTCAATATTATTTTGAAGTCTGACATTTCTTAAAGTGGGTACTTACCCCCCTCCCCCCTTTTGTATCCGCCACTGTTTCAGTTTCTTAAATAACACATGTCAACAAAAAAAAAATTTTTTTCTGGTGCCGTGCAAACAATTTGTTTGTTTTTTTATAGCATTTCTCATTTTGATTTCAAATACGCAACTCATTTTTCACCATCACGTCTAGTTGTAAAGATATTTAGATTCAAATCTTTTGTATTTGGGGTAATGTCCCTAATATTGTCGAAAAAAAATTATTCAAAAGTATGTCAACCTAGGTCTCAAAAGAAGCGTATTTTCATAGAGATTTTAGAAAACATAAATATTTTTTCTCAAAATTTATTAACAAAAAAATTATGTGAAAAAATGCCAAAGACTCTTTTAACAAAATGTTTCTCAGCAATAGGACAAAAAGTACTTATTTTTATTAAAGACGAATAACATTTTTTCTTGCTCGGCACTAGAAAATTTTTTTAGTTGTTGTTGACCTGTGTAATATTTAAATTATCTTCAGAAAAGTTAAGCAAATCCTCAAAAGAATCAAAATTTAAATTTTTTAAATCTTTTCTAGCAAAAAAATTTTCAGCCATTTTTAAAAATTAAAAATAAAAGATAGAACAAGAGCTCATTCAAGAACTCATTTAATAGTATTACTTATTTTTAAATAGTCGGCAAAGTTTCAACTACATCTTTATTTTTTTTGCTTAAACTCGTGAACTATCAATTTATTATATAGAGCTATTTGTATAATAGCCATTTTGCCTATGAGTTTTTGCTTGTACAAATAGTTCTTTACGAATTCTCCTAGATGTTTCACTAAAATCCTCATTAATATATATATTAGTACCTTTTAGTTTGTTCACTCTATCCATAATTAACGCTTTATCTTGAAAGTCATGCAACTTTAGCACAATCGTTCGCACTTGTTCAGAACCACCATTGCCAACTCGATGAGAACGCTCATTCGTAATATCATTTACAATTTCAAGTTTTTCAACAAAGCGCTTTTTGACTTTATTTTTAGTGTCTTCCCAATCTTTTTCATCTGCACCTTCAATAAGTGTAGCAATCCGTAAGTTATTTCGTCTGTTTCTATCCTAAATGTCTACGCTTTTTGATTTGAGTTCAGTGTTATCAGAAATGATTTTTCCTTGTATTTTTTTTTACATTAGTTATTTCTTCGACTACCTTTGCGATTTTATTAACGACACCCTTTACATTGTCTTTCCATTGATTACCAATAAAGTTCATGCTTCCTTTAACTTCACAAAGTTCTTTTTTTATGTCATGGATATCTTTTTGAAGCGTTTCAATTTTTATATTTAAACTGCTAGCAATTTCACGAAAAAATTGTTTCTTTTTGTACGTGCATTATTTCTCTCATCATTGTTATAGATACATATTCTTCGTGTTTAGCCATTTTTATTTTGATTGCTTTTTATTTCAGTTTTTTCTTCATGTCTATTTTCCAAAACTAGAATAAATTGTTTCAGCAGATTTTTTTACTACAAAACTTGTATTTTAAGTTTAGCGCTGAAACTTTTTAGGGCTGAACTTAAAACAAAAAAGTCAGTTGATAAAATTCAAAATAATTAACTCATAGTAACTGGTTTTAAAGCACAACTCAAAAAAAAAAAAGTTACGCACGGTTTCTGTTGAGTGTTTAAAACCCTCTAAAACCAAAAAAAAAACATGTCAATAGGGTTTCCATTCCGTGAAATTAGCTATTACTATTTACCGAAAGACCAGTTATATTAATGGCTTCACCGTTATGGAAATTATTACCGAAGTATTATGATGAATTTCCATAGCGAATGTGAAAAAATGAAAAATTTGAATGAAAAATGAAAAAAGAATGAAAAAGTTTCCTAATATTGCAAATACGGAAAAAGTTAGTATACATCAGTTTAAAAAAGAATCGAAACAGGTGCTATTACATATGGATTTTAATATATCCGATTTTAAATGCCTCTTTTAAACTAAAAATCAATTATATAAAATATGTATCAGAATTTATCAATTTATCAATTTTTGTTTGTTAGTTTTTTCATTATTTGAGTTATGGTGTTTCCTCTAATCTTAAAAGTTATTGGTGAAATCTTAGTTTTTCAACATTTTACTTAACTATTAATGAGTTGTTATTTATTTTACTTTTAATTAAATTGGTTAGAAATATACACACATAAAACGGTTTTTTTTTTTAAATTAGGTACTCTTTTATTTTGAATTTTTTGTTCTTTATTTAAATATTACTTTATTACAAATTGTTAAAAATTTTATTTTCATATTCTTCAACAAATACTTTGTATAATATACGTATATAGTGTGGCTCTTGAAAATACGTGCTCTTTAATTAATTTATTTATTTTTTGTTTTTGTTTTTTACTTTTCTTTCAGTTTTTCTTGTTTACTTGATTATTACTCTTAACATGAATATTGTTCTTGAAGTATTTCTTAAACTAATTGTTATTTATTTTTACATTTATAATTTTTAATAAATAGTTTGTAAAGTATAAATATATTATCCGGCTATTGTAAATACGTACGATTGGGGCTCGGTGATAAGACAAAATAATGTCTTCTACTTGCCCCGCCAGTTTTTTTATTTTATTTATAAAGCTTGTAAATTGTAAAAGTTATTAAACGGCGAAATAAACAAATAAAAAAAAAAAAAAAAAAAAAAAAAATGTGAAACCAGTTATAGATGCGCGCGACATTCAAATTTGACTTGAAAGTCTCATAAAAACAGGAGTTCTTAAACTCTAGTAAAGTAACATTACCTTCCAGATTCAGTTTTTTTAATTTAAAAAAAAAAATAAAACAACTCAATAAAAATACGAAATAAACAAAATAAAATAGATAAGAATTCAACATTAAAAAAACTACGCGAGTGCACAACAACATAGTTTAATAAAAACAATTTTGAATAATGTAATTGAATACTAAGCTTATAAAATAAATAATATATTTTAATAATTTATCATTTTGTATAAACACACACGTTCATTGGACGTTTGTGTTGTATTCGTGACAGTGTTGAAATTTTACTTATCTAAATCTGGTCGTGGGCACTCACTCCAGATTTAGATAAATATAATATAGAAGTTCTGATCGCTATCCCAACCACGTTCATGGTAGTACAGCCCTCAAATTGTTATGAAGATCGATTTGCTCATGCCAAACCATTTCAAATGAAAATTCTTTATATTTATTACCTGAATATTTTTAATATACTTTGTTTTATGTACAAATGTAAAACCAACGCATCTCTTCCTTTTCATAATCTATATATCTTGAAAGATAAAATAAATATAACTTAAGAAATGATAATATAATTTGGCAATCTTTTTCTCTAACAAATTCTGGAAAGTAATGTATTTCATTTCGAGGAGCTTTTCTTAGGAACAAAATAGTTTTGAAAAATTTTGATTTTTCACATGAATGGAATTATCTTTCATTCAAGAAAAAACTAAAAGAAATCATTTTATCTTTTGAAGATATATTTTTATATTTTTAAATTCTTCTGAAAATGGATATGCAGCTTATTACATAAGGTAATATATAATAGTATATCTGATCCACATCTTATGTGTTTATGAAAACAGTACTTTTTAAAATATTTTTGTATTTATATATAAAAGTATCAAGAATTTCTTCATACCAATTTTATTTATGTATTCTAGCGAAATTTATATTCTCGCTAATTATAACTACGACATTGTTTGTTTTTTTAATTTTATATTTTATGTTAATCTAATGTACTTAATATTCACGAGCGGTTCTCGATGATAAGACCTGAAGGTCTTCTGTGAGTTTCCGCATTCTTATTTTTGTTTTTAATTGTATAACTGTATATTTTGTTATATTTCTTTATTGTATAACGATTTTTATTTTAACTATCTTATTGCATAAACTTATTGAATAATTAAAAAAGAAAAGAAAAAAAAAAAAGAAAAAGAAAAAAAAATCCCCATAGCAGCTTTGTTGATTAAGATTAAAAAATTGCATTTGTTGTCGTAGTTTTTAAAAACTTTAGAAAACGCTCTGATCTGTCTAACTATCGTCCAATCAATTTTCACTGCTTGTCTACTCTTTAACTATCGTCCAATCAGTTTTCTCACTATTATTAGCAAGATCTTAGATTCTTAAATTAACAAATTTTTAATATCTCATTTCGAGTTTAATAAATTACTTCTGACATTCGATACGGGTCTCAACCTAACCTTTATAATAGAAAAATTTTATTGTATATTATATGGAAGCGGTAAACCAAAGAAGATTGTTCTTACCATACTTAAACCTTTCTATTAACTTCTGGGGTGCCATGAGATTCCATCTATGATCCTTTGAGTTATACTAATGATCTTCATGATAATGTAATCTCTAAAGTGTTTTATTTTCAAATGACACAACTATATACTCCAGTCTTGACAGAAAGTCATCACTTTTTGATTGTTTAGAAAAGGCATTTAATCTTAAATATATATGCGATCTTTCTTCTGAGCAGTTTAAAATTAGCAGTAGCAGATGAATTTAAACCAAAACAAAGCTGAAAATATTTATATATAATATGAATTTATTAATTGATTTGAGTCGATTTATAAAAATATATGAGTCGATTTCGTCGACAGTCGAACTATTTGATAGTTGTAACAACGCTATCAGTAACATTACTTATAATAGAAATGTACAAAGTTCCTTGGTGTGCAAATAGATGAAAATACGTCATGGAAAAATCTGCAATAAGCATTTTACATAAACCTTTAAAAAAAACTTTACTTTAGTCTAATCTATAATCATCTCTTATATCTCAAAATCTCATTTTATATGCTAATATAACATGGGCTAGTATAGCATGGGCTAGTATAGCATGGATTAGTATAGCATGGGCTAAAATCATGTATGTAAATTAATACATTATCTAAGTAGAATTCATAATCTTATCAGTGAGATTAAGTATAAATATTAGGAACTTGAAAAACTCAACCAGTACAAGATTGTTATTTTGCCAACTTTTTTGCAAGGGTATAAGTAACTTTTAATAACTTCTGTTTAAACTGATATCCTAACAAAAAACAACAACATGATATTCAGAGTTTTCAATAATGTTGTAAGGCCTTAAGAAATGGAAAAACTTAAAAAGTTCAAGACCTCTGGGCTGTTGTCGTTTAAATGGTAAACAAAATTGCATATTATTGATTCTTAAAAATTAATTCCTAAAAAGTTTGTTTGTAAAGAAAAAATTTAATTAAAAAATAAAAACAAACAAAAAACACTTAAATTCACTGTCGCATTTCGCTAATTGGAAAGTACAAAAAGATTTTTTCGCAGCTACCAAAATAATACCAAAATAATACCAAAAAATGCTGAGTCTTCTTTGATTTCCATAGCTACTAAAACATACTTGGTTACTTTATAAAAACGCCAATCATAATAATCCCAGCAAACATGACAACGTTGAATCAACGTTGAAAACCGGTCGCAAAAGATGTTGCGGAAACGTTGACAAAGTAATCGATTTTGCAAAGATATGTAACGTTGTTTAATAGACGTTGATTAAGCGTTATTGCGTAACGTTGAAAAAACGTTACTAAATGACGTTACAAAAGCGTCGCAACTAAACGTTGAAAAAGCGTTACATAAAAAGCGTTGAATAAACGTCGCAACTTAGCGTTGAAAAAACGTTACCTAAAAAGCGTTGCATAAACGCTGTTAAAGCAGTCTATTTTGCAAGGATTTGTAACGTTGTTAGTAAAACGTCAATTTAACGTGACTCAGAACGTCGAGTAAAGTTTGAAATATAACGTTGAATCAACGCTTAAATGCGCTGTTTAAAATATCGCAAAATATTATTAAACGTAATTAAACGTGACTATAATATATATTGAATTGGCAAATAAAAGTAAATTGTAAGTTGAACTCTGCCCTCGCAATATTTCCAAAATCAATTTTTAATACAAACAGTAATGTACGATGATAAATATAAAAAAGCTTAACATATACAATTTATAGATATGTATATAAAAATATAAATATTTTCTTTAAAAATTATGCGTGTGAGTGTTTGCATATATATTTATACAATATATAAAAATACAATTAACAGGATATCGTATCGATAGGCCAGGATATCATTGAGATACAGAATCTAAATCAAAAAACAAAACTTGTACCATTAGTAGTCTGAAAGCAAATGTAAAAAAAAAATGTTATTAAATTAGTAAAATTATTATTAAATTTAAAAAGTAAATATATATATATATATATATATATATATATATATATATATATATATATATATACATATATATATATACATATATACATACATATATATATATATATATATAACTTATTTATATATATAATTTATAATTATAGGTTCAGGTATCACTCCATTAACTAGTTTTTAACTATATGAGTGACACCTAACCTTATTTATGTGAGTTTATAAACATTATTGTAAATTTATATATATACATATTTATATATGTATATATATATATATATATATATATATATATATATATATATATATATATATATATACATATTTATATATACATATTTATTTATTGATTATGCAGGAAACTCCCGGGTATTTGCAATGGCACTTATTAAAATTTTCTGCTTATTCGAAGCAATTTTTATTTCCTGTAAACTTTCTTTAACAAACTCATGCAAATGCTGTTATGCAGAAATGCAGTTATTCAAACCTACAGTTGTTCAAAATTTCGGTTATTCGAAACAATTTTTGCTCTCCTTGAAGATAAAAAAACACATTTAAGGAACAAAAAAAAAAAAAAAAATGGACTATACTTTCAATGAATTGTAAAATATTTATTATTTTACAAGGATAAAACTGAAGTAGCACCAAATTCAAAGGGTCTTTTACTTTCTACTTTTATTAAAATTTGAAAGAAACTTAAAGTAGGTCATTTTAAAGAGCATATTCAGTTATTCGAGTTTCGGGTTATTCGAAATAAATTCTTATACCCCTTGGAGGTTCGAATAACAAGGAGTTTACTGCGTGTATATATATATATATATATGTATATATATATATATATATATATATATATATATATATATACATATATACATATATATATATATATATATATATAGATATATATCTATATATATATATATATATATATATACAAAATTATATAATTTTGTATATATATATATATACAAAATTATATAATTTTGTATATATATATATATACAAAATTATATAATTTTGTATATATATATATACAAAATTATATAATTTTGTATATATATATATATACAAAATTATATAATTTTGTATATATATATATATATATATATATATATATATATATATATATATATATATATATATATATATATATATATATATATATATATATATATATATATATATATATATATATATATGTATACAATATTATTTACGTCAGAATCTATATAACTGCAAAAATTTTAGTTTTTTTTAATTTGATTCGGGAGAGAAAAAAAAAACATTTATAACTCTTTTTAACTCAATGCAAAAGTAACTCTATTAAATGAA